>NC_080079.1:45044758-45344758 GCF_949987535.1 Balaenoptera acutorostrata
CCAGCTTCTCATGATTAGTATGTGTGTTGAAGGTTTTTGTAGATATTCTGTACCAAGTTGAGGAAGTTATACTTTGTTTCTAATTTGTGAAGTAAGAGTTTTTATCTTGAGTGGATGTTTAATTTTGTCAAATATTTTTCAGTGTTAGTTGATATTACCACATGGTTTGCTTTTGTAGCCTTTTATGTGGTGGATTACCTTGATTGATTTATGGATGTTGAATCAGCCTTGCATGCCTGGAATAAATCGCACTTGATAGGGATGCATATTGTTTTCATACATTGGATTTGATTTAGTAATTTTTCTAAGGTTTTTGCATCTCTTTTCATGAAAGACATTAGCTTCACATTCCTCTCATGTCTTCTTTTTGGTCTCCTCTGTTGATTTTGGGCTTCCCTAAGTATTCCTCCTTAGAGAGAGCCTGTATCTTGCAGCTATTTTAGTTGTAATCAACTATTTTTATAGTAATTTTTATTTTATTCATTTATTTTTGGCTGCGTTGGGTCTTTGTTGCTGTGCGCGGGCTTTCTCTAGTTGCAGCAAGCAGAGGCTACTCTTCATTGCAGTGCGTGGGCTTCTCAATGCGCTGGCTTCTCTTGTTGCAGAGCATGGGCTCTAGGTGCACGGGCTTCAGTAGTTGTGGCACGTGGGCTCAATAGTTGTTGCTCGCAGGCTCTAGAGCACAGGCTCAGTAGTTGTGGTGCACAGGCTTAGCTGCTCCACGGCATGTGGGATCTTCCCGGGCCAGGGCTCAAACCTGTGTCCCCTGCATTGGCAGATGGATTCTTAACCACTGTGCCACCAGGGAAGCCCATATAGTAATTTTTATAATCCTGTTTTGTGGTGGTAGGGTATTGGAGAAGGGAAGCATTCTGTAATTTTATGATTAAACGTAGAGATCTGGAATGTGATCTTTACACGTGTTACTCTTATGGTTTAGCTTGTTTGTTTTCTCTTTAAGCAAAATAAAAAGGATAGATGATGCTGCATTGATGAGGATGCACTTCTCCATTTGGGATATTCCCTGGAAAGCCTTTTCCCTGGAGTGTAGGCCTTTTATAGAGAGACATTTCTGGGCATATTTCACAGTGAATACTCTTTTGCTACTCCTGCTAGATCTATAAGATGGTCTTTCTTGGATCTTTACAGTGATAACCTGGTAGGCTTTCTGGAGGTAAAGCTCATTAAAGTATGGGGAACTTTCTGAGCCTGCAATCCCTTACGAGTTTCTCACTCTCACACTAGTCCATATTCAGCCTCCAGCAATTCATTAAAATTACCATTTAAGTGTATTTACCAATTTATGTCTCCAGTGAGTTCTGCTCTAGGTAAGGAGATCTTGGCTGAGATTCTCTAGATTCATCTATCTTTCCAGGTTTTAGTGTGGCAGTTTACACTGCAACTTTAGTTCTTTAATGGGTCCAAGAATAGTTGTGAGATGTGTGAGATGAAAGAGAGGAACTTAAGGTAAATTTAGGTTTGGGATTTGAGAAACTGGATGAAGCTTTTACTGGGGAAAATTGGGACTGACAGTCATCAGCATGGAGAGAAGAATATCAGGGGTGTGTTGTAGACATGTTTATTTGAGATGTCTGTTATACATCCATATGAAGATACTGTGTATGCAATTGAGTATGTAAGTCTGAAATTCAGGGAAGAGGATAGAGCTGGAAATACTAATTTAGTAGCCATAAATTAAGAGATAGCTTCAGAAAAATAAAATCCATGGTTGGGCTTCCCTTGTGGCACAGTGGTTAAGAGTCTGCCTGCCAATGCAGGGGACACAGGTTTGAGCCCTGGTCCGGGAAGATCCCACATGCTGTGGAGCAACTAAGCCTGTGTGCCACAACTAGTAAGCCTGTGTGCCACGACTAGTAAGCCTGTGCACCACAACTACTGAGCCTGCACTCTAGAGCCCACGAGCCACAACTACTGAGCCCGCGTGCCACAACTACTGAAGCCTGCGGGCCTAGAGCCCATGCTCTGCAACAAGAGAAGCCACCACAATGAGAAGCCCATGCACCACAAAGAAGAGTAGCCCCTGCTCGCCACAGCTAGAGAAAGCCGCGCACAGCAACAAAGAGCCAAGGCAGCAAAAAAAAAAAAAAGAAGAAAAAGAAAAAATCCATGGTGGAAGTCTTCTTTTATATATACAGAAACAATGTTAAAATAAATCGTGCCTTTCCCTTGAAAGAAAAAAAAGAAAAAGAAGCTCATCACGGTAGCAGAAATCATTTAGTGTGCAGGATTCTATACTGTAAAGCAAACGGGAAGTTATAAACCTCAAAGTATAGCTCAATGCTGGATAAAGGGTTTCAGGAAGAATTTTCTTCCCTCTAGTGAGTATGTGCTATCTACCTTCTTCCACAAAGAACATATTCCAGAGAACATCATTTCCACTCAATTATATTAGAATAGAAGAAAGGGCAAACAGGGAATTGAAATGCATGCACTTTAGAAAAGGCACATAAAGCAGAACAATTTTTAACTTTAAAAGAGCAATTCTCATCTGTGGCACTAATGTTTATTCAATAATTTCCATTTTTACCTCCTGCAAGACTGAGGTCACCTTATTTGAAAAGATTAGGAAAAAAAGGCAAATACAATATCAAGAGACTAAGTATATCTATTGAAACCAGAAGAGGAAAACACAGGGAAATGCAAAAAGGACCTTTAAAAGTCATTTTCTTTCTATGCAGTTTTTTTCTTTTTAATGGAATTCATCCTTTACAAGAGCTCTTTGGTTTGGCCTACATATCTGAATGGTGGTAAAGTAATTCTAAATTCTAGGAGGTTCAAGTTGCCATAATTTCTGACTTGGTTTTTTGATTTTTCTGCCATGTCTGGAACTATCTTAATGCTCTAGACCAGATACTTTTCTTGCCTGTGTAATTGTGCTGTAGTCCACAGTGGGTCTTGACCAACTTAAGTGAGTTTAAGAAAAGGGAAAAAGATTCTTTCTGCTTATGAGTAGTAGTCAGAGGAGATAAGATGTCCAGGATTTGGGGTCTGTGATGAATAAAGGGTCAGTGATCTGAAGAGTTGTAATATTATTTTGCTTCACTCTAAATAATGTGAAATGAGGAAAACCCAATTTTATGGGTATATTCCCTTGTGCTCCCAGCCCTGGAATCTTAAATTGCACAAAGAGAATCAGCCCTGGATATTCACCAGCCCCCTCACCATTTCACCCACATTTCTGCAAAATCCATGTAGAGTACATATATAGTCAGAAGAGACAAAGGAGAAAATTACAAAGACATGTACATAGTTTGCCTCTCTTCAGTCTAAATGGTTGTCTGTGAGAATAATTTTTGGGAATTACAGATTTACAGGATTCCTAGGGTTGTGGTTCAGAGCCACGCTCTATATAGATCCAGAATCTGTTTTATTCCTTACTTTCTATTTTGTGAATTTTTGTCATTGGAAGTGTCCCTTTTGCTTATAGGTTGCTGATGGTAAATTTTTAACTGATTTTACTCTTATTTGTTATTTTTTTTAGATATTAGAATGTTAGATTCTGTGGGTTTTTTTTTTTTTTTTATCACTGCGATGTTTAGTCTTTTCTTCTCTTCCAACTGTCTGTGAAGATAACAGTTGCTGTAAAACAAATGTCAGAAAATAGAAGTCCTTGCAACTGCAATACTGGAAAGTAAGGTGCTGTAGAAGAAAGTATAGTGGCTTTCGAGTCAGCCAGGTTTGAATCCCATACTTTTCTAAATATATGACTGTGTGACTTTGGCAAATAACTGAAACTTTCTGAGCACAGACTTTCTCAAAGTGTTTATAAAACAACCAAATGAATTATGTATGACATCTAACACAGTGATGGAGACATTAAGTTTCAAGAAAATGTAAATACTATATAATTACTATGTAAATACATTATATTTAGCTTTGCCATCATTCTATCATTGTTTTACCATGTGAATAATGAGATGGGGTATTCAACTCACCTTAAAGGTTTAAAAGAACTTCAAACTAACACCAAACTAGAAACTGACATCTATTTTTTTTTTAACATCTTTATCGGTGTATAATTGGTTTACAATAGTGTGTTAGTTTCTGCTGTATAACAAAGTGAATCATCTATATGTATACATATATCCCCATATCCCCTCCCTCTTACGTCTCCCTCCCACCCTCCCTATCCCACCCTTCTAGGTGGACACAAAGCACGGAGCTGATCTCCCTGTGCTATGTGGCTGCTTCCCACTAGCTATCTATTTTACATTTGGTAGTGTATATACTGACATCTATTTTAATAAAGATCAGCTTTCTATTCCTATCAGATACTTTTGCTACACTACCTCACTTCAACTCAACCTCATCTGTAATTGCAGTCATAGCTGCAGAGGACATAGTCGATCTAGGCTTTGGCTAATATAGTAACTATGACAATTGATACATAGTTACCAATCAGTAGAATACTTTCCCTTCAATCCCCACTATTAAGCAAAATTAATCTAATCCCTTATTACATGAGAAGGACAACAGTAAACACTGTCTTGCCCCAGGCTACGTTACTGTCATGATTTTGGTCACAATATGGTCTACAAGAGGATAACATTAAATTAATTGGCTCTAGTGATCTGGCAGTCTCTTATAGATCGACGCATGACTGAATTTGGGAGAAAAATACTACAGTAAGTTTAAAGTCCTGCCTCATCAAAAAAGTATTTAGGGATTCAGTGTTTTGAAGCATTATCTGGACATTCCCTTGAAGGTAAAGAGCAAGTGTTGCATCTTGAACCTCTACAAAGGAAGCATAATTCTTAGTAGGTTTCTTTGGATTTGGGAAATAATAAATACTGTATTTGGGTATACTACGGAAAACTATTAGATGATGCAGAAAGGTATTAGTCTTGAGTGGGACCTAGATCAGGTCCAGAATACAGTATAAGCTGTTCTTGACTTAAAACATATTACTCACAACATCTAAATTACTCACTATCTTGTTACAGATATCCATGTTGGATATGGTAGCTTTGTGGAGTCTGTCATGCCTCAGAAGGATTGCAGAGCAAGGCCATGTCATTTGTAACAGAAAACGACTTACCATTTGCAGAATAGTTCTCTTGGTGAGCTACTGGACCCTAGTAGCGTTCTGAAGTTCTGATCATGTTACATTCAACCAAAGCTGCATGTAAAATGTTAGGAAACACAGATACTCTAGGATTTAAGGGCATGCATCACAATAACAATTTTTTTGTACAGTAGAAATTGTCCATTTTGTATTAGGCTGAGCAGATAACATGTTTACAAAGAGTTTACATGACTAGATAGTGTAGATTCTCATATAACCTGCCTTTTTTTTTTTTTTGCACTGACGCCTCTCCCTTTTCTACATCTTTGTCCTCATAGGGAATTCTCTATGACTGCTTAACAGAAGTGGAAAATATCTTAGACCTAGATAATAGATGGGTTTGACTGGTATGTTGATGTGAGCTAAAAATGGAATATTACACAGTATGTACTCTATCAGAAGTCACCTTAAAAGATAGCATGAAGGGGCAGATCTTTCCAAAGAGCATTTCTGTTAGCAGTTTATTTGGTCTTTCACGTTGTCTAAGGTAAAGATACACATGGACTCGGGCAGTGGTGAATGGCTTGATTAGTTGGTCATGAGTATAAAATTGGCAAGATTGAAAAATCAATAACAAGGACGTCTACAAAGAGGAATATGGATAGACCTATGGGAGGGAATACAAAGTATGTAGATCTTGTGTCTCCTGCAAATTCCCACCACATAGCATCCACTATATAGAAGTTACTTAAATAATAGGTGGGCATAAAGACAGCTAGCCTGTTTCCTCCATTACTCCTTGTGCAAAAGTCCCATGAATGCATGGGTCATGGTAGCAGGCAGGATTATGTAAGGCTTGGCCCAAATAACATAAGCACCCTCTCATTAAGAATGATCTAGGTAATGCCGTGACTGATTACTGTGTCTGCTAAGGGCAACTATCGATGATGAACCTTTAATAGGATACCATAGCTTGAGGAGACCAGCCAGCCACATACTGAAAGAAGTTAGTTCCATCAGACTCATTTCACACTGGAGGCAACAGGCCTTCCTCTTTTGGCATTTTCCTTAACTTCTGTACCTCTGCTTGTACTACTTTGTAAGGGCTTATGGATTTTTTTATTTGTCAACAAGGGATACTAAAACATCTTCCATACCTAGGGACTCATTTTATGGTAAATGAGGTATGACAATGAGTTAGTGATCATAGGCTCTACCTATTATCCCATATTCTGTGTCATCAGGAAAAAAAAAATGGCCTAACAGAGCAATATAGTGACCTATTAAGAGCTTTGTTAAACTATCTTAGAAACAGCACCCACAGTGTGGTACACTACATGTACCAAGCCAGAAGCCAACATAATGGGTCTGTTTCCTTAGTGTCTAGAACAACAGGTAAAGGAACCGAAGGCTTGAAGTAAGTTTGGTTCTTTCTAGCATTACTTCCAGAAACTTACTGGAGAATTTATGCTTCCTATCTTGTGAATTTACGCTCTGCTGGATTAGAGGCTCTGTGTTCCAGCAGGTGACAGATTCTTCCAACAGAAGACAGTGAGATTTTCATTAAACCTGGAGTTATGACTACTGTCTGGTTATTATGAAGTGCTCACGCCAGTGGGTTTGTGGGATAATCCAAACTAAGGCATACATTTTATTTAGTATAGTGTCAAAAATATATGTCTTCTTGAAAATGTTCATGTTTCAAGAAGGCTTACAGTGTCAAATCACTTTAAAATATGTTGCAATTTCCATAATCAGACTTTAAATATCCACACAATAAAATATTTTTTGAAGTCATCACACACTTAATAAAAGTGTAACAAATAACTGATCAAATTGACGAATGTATTTTATTTTATCACTGGTAAAAGATGGTACTAGATGTAAGTGGAAGATTTAGTTAATTTAATATTAGTTAATTAAGACAATTTTTATCTTATTTAGATGGTGTTATGTTGTTATTATTCACAATTCTATGGCATAACACATTTTGCCATCAAAATCTCCTGCTATTCTAATGATATAAACCTAAATTAGTGACTTTCCAACATTCTGACTATAACTCACAGTAGAAAATACATTTTATGTCTTTAAAACACACAGAGACACACACACACACGATAAATTTCTTCAAGTAGTCCTTACCTTTTCTACTTCGCAACTAGCAGCAGAAATCTGGAATAGACTATGAGATTAAATTCAACTATCCAGTCAGTGACTTCCTTTCTAGTACTGAGTCTAAAACTGTGGAACAGAGTGCCCCGCTCTCCCCCCACCTTTCCCCATGAAGAGGAATTTCATATTAATCAGAAAATATAGGAGAGCCATTCTAGAGACATGTTGCCTTCATTTCCAAAGACATATGTAGCTCGTTTATGGAAAAATTAAATAAATTCTCCCCTGAGGATATAACTTTTTAAAGCCTGTGTCCCCTGTGTTAGGGTTCTCCAGAGAAACAGAACCAATAAGAATTTGCTCATGTGATTATGGAGGCTGAGGAGTCCCACAAGATGCCTTTAAGCTGGAGAACCAGGAAAGCTAGTGGTATAATTCAGTTTGAGTCTGAAGGCCCAAGAACTAGGGTAGCTGATATCTGAAGGCAGGAGAAGATGGACGTCCCAGCTCAAACAAAGAGAGTAAATTTAGTTCCTCTTGAAGTGATATGACACAATGTGGTATTTGTGGCATACAACGTGAACAAGTTTCTCTACATTCTACCATGCCTTGTATTAAAGAAAGAAAATATTCCTTGCATAAAATAATTCTATGACAGCCATGCAAAGCAGATTTTCTTCACCTCCTCTTCTGACAATTCATTTGCCAAGTCAACAAATGGATTTAGTCTGGGGATAGATAAAAGTATCTGCTTTCCTTCTATATTGCTTTCCTCCTCTCTAAGATTTTATATTTAATTATACATTTATTGAGTCTTTTATTTCATTTGAAAGGCAATGGGTAGATGCCATAAATCCTAATCAAATTAAAATTATGCTACAATGTAATTAAACCAGTTTGAAAATTGTTGCCTCTGGAAGACATTTTTGTGTAATGGGAGCAGTAATCAATAGTCTATTCTGAATATGAACACCCCAAAAGAGGTGAATTACAATTATTTTGACAAAGCATTCTTTTATTCATAGGACCCTCATTAATCACCTAGCAAACAATGTCACTGACAATTTAATAAGAATGCTTAATAGATATTTAGGTGGAAATTATTAAATAATTTGTATGCTTCTTTTTGTGTGCACTATGCTAATTTCACAAGGTAGCTGAACGTCTATGAAAAGAATGTCTTTATAATTTAAAATTCTGGCAGCTACTTTTATTATGAGTCTTTCATCAGTGACCCATTTGTAGTGTACATAGACCAGGCTGGTGTGTTAATGTCTCTTTTAACTAATTTCGGGGCAAATGAGTAATCAAATTCCCTGTTTAGCCACATCTCCCGCAGAGAAGGTGCACGCACATTTAAATTTACCTCCTGCAAATCCCTCTAACCTAAAACTCACAAGTACATACAAGTATACGTAATTTTCTAGCATAGTTTTTTGTTTGCATTTAATTTTCTACCCTGAAACTAATTTTTGCATTTTTATCTTTCCAAATAAAACATATTTAGAAAGATAAAACATATTTACCATTCCTTGATTTTCATGTGGTTATCTGTATATCAAATGGTAGCTATTATGTATTAGATAATAAATGTATATTGAATAAATTATTCAGGCAGTAAATGTGAAAGAACTAGATTATTTTATTTATTTGCTCAGTCCCAAAATTCACTGAAAGTAGCTTAAAAATTTTCCCCATATCAGCTGCCAAAAAAGAATAAAAGAAAAGGAAAAAAGACTATTTATCAACTCTGAATCAATATTTATGTAATTATTTTTGTTTTTAGTCTGCAAGCATTAACCCATATGTGTTCAAAAGTTACTTGGATAAGCCCCACCTCTTATTTTGGTTAATTTTTGGTTAATTATTTGTGTACTATTCTAAGTATATAAATAATTTATATGGTTTTAAAAGATAGCAATGTACCACAATGTACACACTCTTGCCCCACTCTTTTTTTCTCAATTGCTGCCACTCTCTATTTGTCTATCCAGTAGGTAATCAATCTCATTAACTTCTGATTTTTTCTTCCTGTGTGTCTATGTATGTATGTATTTTTCCCGCCTTGTTTGCGTGAAGAGAGCATCGTATAGATATTCCTTTCACTTTGCATATTTCACTTAACAATACAGCCTGTAAATCATGCCATGTCAGCTCTTAAGGATCTTCTTTCTTGCTTTACAGCAGGACAGTACTCCATTATATGGGTGTACCAAATCTTTTTCAGCTGCTCTCCTATATATGAGCATTTAAGGTGCTCACAACAGGTTGAAATTATAAACTTTACTGCTATGAATAACTTTGTGCAGATGTGTTTATATATTATTGGAGTTACATCTTCATGGTAAATTTCTAGATGGGGGTGAGAAGCTAAGTCCATATGTATATTTATTAGATAATGCAAAATGTCCCTTAAAAAGGTTTTCAAATTTCTATTACCACCAGAAATGTATGAGAGTGTTTTCTTCCCTCAGCTTCAAAAACAGGTTTTTTTAACAATTTTTTAATTGAAATATAGTTAATTTACAATGTTGTGTTAGTTTCAGGTGTACAGCAAAGTGATCCAGTTGTGCACATATATATATTCTTTTTCATATATTTTTCCATTATAGGTTACTACAAGATATTGAATATAGTTCCCTGTGCTATACAGTAGGTCCTTGTTGTTTATTTTATATATAGGAGTGTGTATATGTTAATCCCCAAATCCTAGCTTATCTCCCCTCTCCTCCCCCCCACCCCCGCTATCTCCTTTGGCAAACATAAGTTTGTTTTCAATGTCTATGAGTCTTATTTTGTAAATAAGTTCATTTGTATCATTTTTTAGATTCCACATATAAGTGATATCATAAGATATTTGTCTTTCTCTGACTTCACTTAATATGATAATCTTTAGGTCCATCTATGTTGTTGCAAATGGCATTATTTTATTCTTTTTATGGCTGAGTAATACTCCATTGTATGTGTGTGTGTGTGTGTGTGTGTGTGTGTGTGTGTGTATATCATACCTTTATCCATTCATCTGTCTATGGGTATTTAGGTTGCTTCCATGTCTTGGCTATTGTAAATAGCACTGCTCTGAACATTGGGGTGCATGTATCTTTTCAAATTAGAGTTTTCTCCAGATATATGCCCAGGAGTGGGATTGCTGGATCATATGGAAACTCTATTTTTAGTTTTTTGGGGGAAACGCCATACTGTTCTCAATGGTGGCTGCACCACTTTACATTCCCTCCAACAGTGTAGAAGGGTTCCTTTTTCCCCACACCCTCTCCAGCATTTATTATTTGTAGACTTTTAGTGATGGCCATTTTGACTGGTGAGGTGATACCTCACTGTAGTTTGGATTTGCATTTCTCTAATAATCAGTGATATTAAGCATCTTTTCATGTGCCTGCTGCCTGTTGACCATCTGTATGTCTTCTTTGAGAAATGTTTATTTAGATCTTCTGCTCATTTTTGAATTGGGTTGTTTGTATTTTTGATATTGAGCTGTATGAACTGTTTGTATATTTTGGAAATTAATCCCTTGTTGGTAGTGTTGTTTGCAAATATTTTCTCCTGTTAAGTAGGTTTTTTTTTGTTTTGTTTATTTTGTTTATTGTTTTGTTTCCTTTGCTGTGCAAAAGGCTTTAAGTTTACTTAGGTCCCATTTGTTAATTTTTGTTCTTATTTCCTTTGTTCTAGGAGAGGGATCCAAAAAAAACATTGTTGTGTTTCATGTCAAAGAAGGTTCTGCATATATTTTCCTCTAGGAGTTTTATAGTATCTGGTCTTACATTTAGTTATTTGCCCATTTTGAGTTTACTTTGTATATGGTGTTAGAGAGTGTTCTAATTTCATTCTTTTACATGTAGCTGACTAGTTTTCCCAGCACCATTTATTGAAGAGACTGTCTTTTCTCCATTGTATATTCTTGCCTCCTTTGCTGTAGATTAACTGACCATAAGTGCATGGGTTTTTTTCTGGGCTTTCTGTCCTATTCCATTGATCTATATGTCTTGTTTTTGTGACAGTACCAAAGTGTTTTGATTACTGTAGTTTTGTAGTATAGTCTGAAGTCAGGGAGTGTGAGTCCTTCAGCTCTGTTCTTCCTTCTCAAAATTGTTTGGGCTATTGAGGGTCTTTTGTGTTTCCATACAAATTTTAAAAGTTCTTGTTCTAGCTGTGTGAAAAATGCCATTGGTAATTTGATAGGGTTATATTCAGTCTGTAGATTGCCTTGAGTATTATGGTCATTTTAACAATATTGGTTCTTCCAGTCCAATAACACAGCATATCTTTCCATCTGTTCGTGTTGTTTTCAATTTCTTTCACTGGTGTTTTATTTTTATTTTTTTTGGCCGTGCTGCGCAGCTTGCAGAATCTTAGTTCCCCGACCAGGGAACCCAGGTCACAGCAGTGAAAGTGCCAAGTCCTAACCACTGGACTGCTGCGGAATTCCCTCATTGGTATCCTAGAGGTTTTGGAGTGCAAGTCTTTTGTCTCCTTAGGTAGGTTTATTCCTAAGTATTTTATTCTTTTTAATGTGATGGCAGATGGGATTGTTCCCTTAATTTTTCTTTCTGAGAGTTCATTGTTAGTGTATAGAAATTCACTGTGTATTTTTTTTTCTGTGTATTAATTTTGTATCCAGCAACTTTACTGAATTAATTGATGAGCTCTAGTAGTTTTCTGGTAGTGTCTTTAGGATTTTCTACGTATAGTATCATGTCATCTGCAAACAGTGACAGTTTTACTTCTTCTTTTCCAAGTTGCATTCCTTTTATTTCTTTTTCTTCACTGATTGCTGTGGTTAGGACTTCCAAAACTATGTTGAATAAAAGTGGTGAGAGTGCACATCCTTGTCTTGTTCCTGATCTTAGAGGAAATGCTTTCAGCTTTTCACCACTGAGTATGATGTTAGTTGTAGGTTTGTCATATATGTCTTTTATCATGTTGAGGTAAGTTCCCTCACTGCCCACTTTCTGAAGAGTTTTTATCAGAAATGGATGTTTAATTTTAACAAAAGCTTTTTCTGCACCTATTGAGATCATCATATGTTTTTATTCTTCATTTTGTTAATGTGGTGTATCACATTGTTTGATTTGCAGATATTGAAAAATCCTTACCTCCCTGGGATAAATCCCACTTGATTATGGTGTATGAGCTTTTTAATGTATTATTGGAGTCCTTTTGCTAGTATTTTGTTAAGGATTTTTGCATCTACATTCATCAGTGATATTGGCCTGTAATATTTTTTGTGCGTGAAATCCTTGTTTGGTTTTTATATCAGGGTGATGGTGGCCTCATAGGATGAGTTCAGAAGTGTTTCTTCCTCTGAAAAATTTTGGGAATATTTTCACAAGTATAGGTGTTAACTCTTCTCTAAATGTTTGGTAGAATTCGCCTGTTAAGCCATCTGGTCCTGGACTTTTGATTTTGGAAGTTTTTAAATTACTGATTCAATTTCATTACTGATAAGTGGTCTGCTCATATTTTCTATTTCTTCCTGGTTCAGTCTTGGGAGATTGCACCTTTCTATGAATTTGTCCATTTCTTCTAGGTGGTCTATTTTATTGGCATACAGTTGCTTATAGTAGTCTCTTATAGTCCTTTGTATTTCTGTGGTGTTGGTCATAACTTCTCCGTTTTGATTTCTAATTTTATTGATTTGGGCCTTCTCCCTGTTTTCCTTATGAGTCTGGCTAAAGGTTTATCAATTTTGTTTATCTTCTCAAAGAAAGAGCTTTTAGTTTCATTGATCTTTGCTGTTGTTTTCTTCATCTCTGTTTCATTTATTTCTGTCCTGATCTTTACGATTTCCTTCCTTCCACTTACTTTGGGTTTTGTTTGTTCTTCTTTCTCTAGTTGCTTTAGGTGTAAGGTTAGGTTGTTTATCTCAGATTTTTCTTGTTTCCTGAGGTAAGCGTGTATTGCTATAAACTTCCTTCTTAGAACTTTAGAACTGCTTTTGCTGTGTCCCGTAGGCTTTGGATCATCATGTTTTTATTTTCATTTGTCTCTAGGTGATTTTTACATTTCCTCTTTGATTTCTTCAGTGATCCATTGGTTGTTTAGTAGCATATTGTTTAGCCTCCATGTGTTTGTGTTTTTTGCAGTTTTTATTCTTGTAGTTGATTTCTAGCCTCATAATGTTGAGGTCGTAAAAGATGCTTGATATGATTTCAGTTTTCTTAAATTTACTGAGGCTTGTTTTGTGGTCCAGCAGGTGATCTATCCTGGAGAATGTTCCATGTGCACTTGAAAAAAATGTGTATTCTGCTGCTTTCGGACGGAATGTTCTATAAATATCAAGTCCATCCTGTCTACTTTGTTATTTAAGGCCAGTGTTTCCTTATTGATTTTCTGTCTGGATGATCTGTCCTTTGATGTAAATGAGGTGTTAAAATCCCCCACTATTACTGTGTTACCATCAATTTCCCCTTTTATGTCTGTTAACATGTGCTTTATATATTGGGGTGCTCCTATGTTGGCTGCATATATATTTACAATTGTTATATCTTCTTCTTGGATTGATCCTTTGATCATTATGTAGTGTACTTCTTTGTCTCTTGTAACAGTCTTTATATTTTAAAGTCTATTTTGTCTGATGTGAGTATTGCCACTTTGGCTTTCTTTCGATTTCCATTTGCATTGGAATAGCTTTTTCCATCCCCTCACTTTCAGTCGGTATGTGTCTTAGATCTGAAGTGAGTCTCTTGTAGGCAGCATATGTACAGGTCCTGTTTTTGTTTCCATTCATCCAGTCTATGTCTTCTGGTTGGAGCATTTAGTCCATTTACATTTAAGGTAATTATCGATATATGTGTTCCTATTTTCATTTTGTTCTTTTGCATTGGTTTCTGTAGGTCTTATTTTCCCCTGTTTTCTTCTCTTATCATCTGATGACTATCCTTAGTGTTATGTATGGATTCCTTTTTCTTTTTTATGTGTATATCTATTATAGATTTTTGTTTTGCAGTTACCATGAGGTTTTTGTATATCAGTCTCTCTCTATATATATGCACTTATTTTAAATTGCTGATCTTTTAATTTCAAATGCATTTTAGATACCCTGCATTTGTACTCCTCCCCTCTTGATTACTGTTTTTGATATTATATTTTACCTAAAATTGCTTTGTGTATCCCTTAACTGCATATTGTGGATACAAATGATTTTACTACTTTTGTCTTATAACCTCCTTACTAGCTTTGTATGTGGATGATTTCCTAACTTTATGTTTGCCTTTACCAGTGAGGTTTTCCATTTCATAATTTTCTTGTTTCTAGTTATGGCCTTTTCTTTGCCATCTAGAGAAGCATTCCACCTAGCATTTGTTGTAAAGTTGGTTTGGCACTCCTGAATTCTTTCAGCTTTTGCTTGTCTGTAACGTTTTTGATTTCTCCATCAAATCTGAATGAGTGCCTTGCTGGGTAGAGTATTCTTGGTTTTAGGTTTTTCTTTTTCAGTACTTTAAGTATATTGTACTACTCCCTTCTGGCTTGTAGAGTTTCTGCTGAAACACCAGCTGATAGCTTTTTGGGAGTTCCCTTGTATGTAACTTGTTGCTTTTCCCTTGATGCATTTATTATTATCTTTAATTTTTGTCATTTTGTTTACAGTGTGTCTTGGTGTGTTCCTCTGTGGGTTAATCCTGTATGGGACTCTCTGTGCTTCCTGGACTTGGGTGACTGTTTCCTTTCCCAGGTTAGGGAAGTTTTCAGCTATTATCTCTTCAAATATTTTCTCAGGCCCTTTCTCTCTCTCTTCTTTTCTGGGGCTACTATAATGTGAGCATTCATATGCTTGATGTTGTCCCAGAGGTCTCTTAAACTGTCCTCATTTCTTTTCATGCTTTCTTCTTTTTTCTGTTCAGCAGCAGTGATTTCCACTATTCTGTCTTCCAGCTCACTGATCCATTCTCCTGCCTCATTTAGTCTATTATTGATTCCTTCTAGTGTGCTTTTCATTTCAGTTATTATATTCTCCAGTTCTGTTTGGTTGTTCTTTATATTTTCTAATTCTTAGTTTAAAACTTCTAATTTATTATTCTCTGCAATCAAGCCTGCTGACATTCAAAGCCAAATGCTCTGGGGACTCCTCTTCCTGGTGCCAGACCCCTGGGCTGGGGTCCTAATGTAAGGCTCAGAACTCTCACTTCTGAGGGAGAACCTCTGAATATAATTATTCTCCAATTTGGTTGTCACCAACCTGGGGGTGTGGGATTTGACTGTATCCTGAGTCTGCCTCTCCTACCAGTCTCTTTGTGGTTCCTTCTTTATGTCTTTAGTTGTAGACGTTCTTATTTGGTAGATTTCAGTCTTTTGCAAAGATGGTTGTTCTGCAGATTGTTGTGATTTTGTCGTAATAGTGAGAGGAGGTGAGCTTAGGGCCCTTTTACTCCACCATGTTAGCCACTCTCCTAGGTAACTACTGATAGGCTCAACATGGCATCACAACCCAACCTCCTCACCAGCAGTCACTGCTTTGAGAATCTTTTTCTTCCTTTGTGCTTAGTTGAGTTTTACTTGCTCATAGGTCGCCAGTGCAGAGGCCTCACACCCAGCAGTTCAGACCCAAGTTCCTAATGCAAAAATGGTTGCACCCAACACCTCATCTTGGGGTCCTTGTCTTACCAACAGTTTTAATCATTTTTATTTTTTAACTGATTATAGAAATGGGAAGTGATATCTCTGTGTAATTGAAATTTGCATTTTCTACTTGTGTGATTGAACATCTTTTCATATGTTTAGGCCATATTTATATATTTTTGTGAATCATCTGTTTACCTTTCTAAACTATTTTTCCATTTCAAACCTGTTAATTTTTTAAAATGTTAAAAGTTTTATTGAGCTATAAATCACATATAAAAATCACCCATTTAAAGTGTATAAGAGAGTGGTTTCTAGTATTTCACAGAGTTATGTAACCATCACTACAATCAATTTTAGAGCATTTTCATTACCTCGGGAAGAAACTCTGTACTCATTAGTAGTCTTTCCCTATTTACCCTGAACCTCCCATCCCTCACCTCAGTGAGACCCTAGGTCACTATTACTATACTTTTATTTCTATGGATTTGCCCTTTCTAGATATTTCATGTAATTGGAATTTTATAATATGTGTCTTTGTCACCTGTTTCTTCCACTTAGCATACTGTTTACAAGGTTCATCTACATTGTATCATATATCAATACTTTTTTATTGCCAAATAATAGTCTATCGTATGGCTGTACCACATTTTATTTATTCATTCATCAGTTGATCAGTGCTTGAGCTGTTTCCACATTTTGGCTGTTATGAATAATGCTGCTATTAACATTCATGTATTAATTTTTTTGTGGATGTATATTTTCTTTTTGGGGAGGTATATACTTATAAATGTCATTGCTGAATTTTATGATAATTCTAACTTTTTGAGGAATTTCCAAACTGTTTTTCAAAGTGGCTGCACCATTTTACATTCCCACCAGCCATGTATGAGGGTTCCAATTTCTCCACACTTGCACCACCACTTACTCTTGTTATTTTTTGATTATAGACATCATATTGGGTATGCAGTGGTATGTCACTGTGGTTTTTATTTGAATTTCGCTTATGTCCAGTGGTGCTGAACATCTTTTCACATTGATCATTTGTATATCTTCTTTAGAGAAATGTCTTTTCAGATCCTTTGCCCATTTAAAAAGATTAATAGGCTTTATTTTTTTAGAGCTTTTTTGATTTCACAGCAAAATTGAGAGGAAGATAGAGAGATTTCCCATATACTCCCTGCCTTCACACATGTTAGTGTCCCCTGGTTAGCATCCCACATCATATTTTGTTACATTTGTTATGATCAATGAACCTACATTGATATATAATCACAAAAAGTCTACAGTTTACAATAGGGTTTACTTTTGGCAAATGTATAGTGACATGTACCCACAATTATAGTATCATATAGAGTAATTTCACTGCCCTAAAAAATTTGGTGTCCTCTGCCTGTTCATCCCTCTTTTTCCCCTAACCATTGGTAACCACTGATATTCTACTGTCTCCATAGTTTTTCTTTTTCCAGACTGTCATATACAGGCATACCTATTTTATTGCACATCACAGATATTGTGTCTTTTACAGACTAAAGGTTTGTGGCAACCCTGCATTGTAGGTGATAGTTAGCAATTTTTGGCAACAATATTTTTGCTTTGTTTATGATTTTTTGTTTTGTTTTGATTTTCCATTTTTATTGAGATATAATTAACATACAGGACTGTATAAGTTTCAGGTGTACAGCATAATGATTTGACTTATATATGTCATGAAAAGATTATCACAATAAGTTTAGTGAACATCCATCATCTCATGTAGATACAAAATTAAAGAAAAAGAAAAAAGTTTTCCTTGTGATGAGAACTCTTAGCATTTACCCTATTAAAAAATTTAAATACACAAGAAAATACATTTATTAAGGCCCATGAAAAATTAGACATCTGTCTTAACAGATCTTCTTTGCTCAGGTTTAGGAGAAATTTTTTACTGTCACAATAGCAGTATGAACAATAATAGAAAATCATTCACAGATTTTAAAGCCACTCTCCTACAGATAAAGCAGTTTTACACACCTTTCTCATATGACCTTCATATGTTGTCTTTTGAGATACATAAATGTGTTCTCATTTTACATTTCATAGGAGGGAGTCAAGGTTCAGAAAGTTTCAGAAAAAGACTTGTCAATGTCAGATAAGAAATAACCAGATCAAGATTTGAGTCTAGGTTTTCTAAACTCAGCAGTGTGAAGTTTTAAGTCTACCAAATTATCCCTCCTCAAATGAAGGTGGAAGGCTACTTCTTGGGAATTGGTAAAGACTTTGGTTGAAGGATTTGGTCAAAGATTAAAGGATAAACACCCATTTATCTAAGTTTCCTTGAGGTGACCTTAGGCTTTCAATCTTCTTATCACTCAAGAACAACCATATTCCAGAGCACAAAATAAATCATGGCAAGAGGTTGGGCTATGACATCCAGGATCACAGAGAACAGAGGCTAGACCTGTAACTGTTGGCATGTTTCTTGCTTCACACGGGTGTTCACTTCCCAGGGACCAGGACTGAGCTGTCTTCCTGATTACACATATTGACCTAGACTGGCATACCTGTCCACCAGATCTTATCCTTTTGATAATGACATCAGCCCAGATTGCATGTAAACATGCTCTATGACCCTGTTGTTTCTGAACACAAATCAGTTTTCTTGGGTGACAGCATCATTATTTAGTCAGATTCTTTAGCCATGATTATAATGGCATATTCTAGCTAATACTTTGGCCCAAATCTCTTATAGTCAAGCCCAATGGCTTATACAAATATTTATTTTAAGTATTTAATTACACATCACTTCTCTATTTCATGTATTTTAGTGAGATATAGGCATTACTGTGTTCCTGAAAAAAGTTGTATACAATCGTATTTTAAATGCATTTGAGAAATTTGATAAGGCCATTTGTTAGTCTCATGATACTGTTTTTGTTTGGTTTGGTTTGGTTTTTTTTTAGCAATTTATCATCCCAGAATTACATCCAGCAAGAGAAAACTGGGTTTTCAGGTTAGTTTTGTTTTTTGTTTTTTTGTTTTTTAACATCTTTATTGGAGTATAATTGCTTTACAATGGTGTGTTAGTTTCTGCTTTATAACAAAGTGAATCAGTTATACATAGACATATGTTCCCATATGTCTTCCCTCTTGCATCTCCCTCCCTCCCACCCTCCCTATCCCACCCCTCTAGGTGGTCACAAAGCACCAAGCAGATCTACCTGTGCTATGCAGCTGCTTCCCACTAGCTATCTATTTTATGTTTGGTAGTGTATATATGTCCATGCCACTCTCTCACTTTGTCACAGCTTACCCTTCCCCCTCCCCATATCCTCAAGTCCATTCTCTAGTAGGTCTGTGTCTTTATTCCTGTCTTACCAGTAGGTTCTTCATGACCTTTTTTTTTTTCCTTAGATTCCATATATATGTGTTAGCATACTGTATTTGTTTTTCTCTTTCTGACTTACTTCACTCTGTATGACAGACTCTAACTCCATCCACCTCACTACAAATAACTCAATTTCGTTTCTTTTTATGGCTGAGTAATATTCCAAATTTACAATGCAAAGTATGATGCGTTCCTCAGATACTCCTATGGTTCATATGTCAGTCAGATGGCTATGTTCAGTTACTAAGACTTCATGTTATTTAGTTTTAAAGATACTCAGGCTTTGAGATTTTTTAAGGAGGGGATTATATTTAAACCAGGGGTCATCAAAACTATTTATGTATAGGGCCAGATAATAAACATTGTGGACTTTGAAGGCCTTAGATCTCTGTTAAGTTGAAGAATAAATTCTACCAATATTGCTGGAAGGCAGCCAGAAAGTTGGCTGTGTTCCAATAACATTTTATTCACAAAAACAGGTGGTGGGCCAGATTTGGCAAGTTGTTATTTGCCTGATTTAAATCGTCCTGTGCTTTGTAGAAAGTTGATTCCACTAAATATTAGGAAGAGTAAAAACTGAGATAACATATCTAAGAACCTACATTAAAAAAATGTTTTCACAAACAAATCAACCTATTCCTGTTGCAAATCATTATTTTCATTTTTTCTATTTAAAATTATATAAAAAAACCCAAATCATATAATTCATTTAGAAATTTAGCAATCACCATGAAATAATATAAATTCCTCATTTATGATGCTCAGGATTTGAGGCAGTTAGAGGATATTCTTCTCATACCTTCTTCCCAAAGGTGAGGATAGAGAATAACACTTGTTCCTCTCACCTGCTCTAGGGCTTAGCACAGAATCCACTCTGCCTCTCAAGATGATTTAGGGACAGGAAAACCCTGAGAAAAATTGTGAAGTAATTGAATTTTTGGTTTCATTCTGTCCACTTTTCCTTTCTATCCTCATCTACTCCTTTTTATTGCATGAGTCTTACCTCCCGATACATGTTCCTACGTGACAAGACAACCCCTGCCATCCGGAGGCATTCTGCCACTGCCTGGGAAACATCTCTTTCTATATTCCCTTTTGTGTCTTAAAACTTTAATTTCCAACACCAGTTTGTTGAGGTGAGTTTTCCAACAGGGCAGCTAGTTATGTGATAAGTACATAACTTATTTGCATTTTAATAACGGATTCTTTAAGTTTCAATGTTTAATTGAGGAAATTAGTCTCTGTTCATTGGCTTTTATAGTACCATGAAGAGAAGGATGTGAAGGTGATTCCTCACAAACCACATAATTTTGCTAGTATACTATTTTATTTACATTTTATGACAGTCCTATTAAGGTGGTTGTTTGAAATCAAACCAATATCCAAGATTCCTCTAACTACCATTCCAGTTCACAGGTAGAGAAGGATATAGGATACTAGTCTAAAATCAGTTTATTTATATATTAAATATTGTATTTTCTGGCCATTTTATAAATGTGTAATCTATTGATCATTTGCATGGACTCTGTCTAGGTTCCAGTTTGATTTACTTTGATTCCCACATAGGTCTATCTTTTTTCATTGGGATTTTTCTGAAAGGACATGTGAATGATGGAGATAAGAAAAGAGGCAAAGGATAGATGCCTTTTTCAGGCCTTCCAGGAAACCTAAAGGGAAACAACAGCCAGGAGAGGGTACTGACATCAGTTCCTGTGCCACTTAGACTTGTGCAGAACATTTAAGAAGATAAATATCAGAGCAGGAGACAGAAATTTGAGCAATTGCCAGTAGAGAGAAGGAGGTTTCTGCATTTTGTGTATCTGCATTTATATCAGAAAGACTAACCCAATATAAGATTCAGAATCTGAGAATATGGTCAGAGATGCAGTACAGTGATAATGATAAGTGGCTATGAACTGGTCCTAAGCAGGGATCACTACTCTAGTTACCTCTAGTTAAGGGCTGAACAACACCCTAGTGAGGGAGGATTTGTGGCTAACACCAGTATCTCACTCTAGTTCTAACTCCATGTTATCTAATTTCTAGAAACAGCAAAATCCTTAACCTATGACACTGTAATACTTAATTTACATGTATTAATGATGCTTAAGTATCCACTGGCCACTTAAATAAAAATTATTGTGGTTCATGCTTAAAATGCATATTCTTGCACACCACCAAGACATTAGATATTCTGAATTAGAATCTATGGAGTTGTAACCCATGCAGGCTGCATTTAAACATGCCTGTCAGGTGATTCTTATGCATACTAAAATTGACAAATCACTGGCATGTCATTTCATTAAATCCTTAGAATCACTATGTGAAATAAGCTATTATCCCATTTTATAGACAAAAAGTTTAAGGTTGAGAAATAATATAATTACTCTAGTATCATTCCATTATTGAGAACCAGTGCCAGTATTTGAACATAGGACTGCCTATAAAAACAACCCAAAACACTGTGACATAATGGATGCTACGCAAATTGTATTCTACTTTAGATGGCAAATTACAAAAACACATACTTATTTGAATGCAAAAATAGAGATCATGAATTTTAAAAGCTAATTTTAACTTAATTGTTTGCATATTTTCTGTTTACATTTCACATTGGTACATTTGTATTCTTTATAACTAACGCTTTTGTTGACCTAATGAATTTCAAGTTAAATCTACCCAGTCGGGTATAATTAAATAGAGATTCTTAAAGAGATCCAGTTGACAAGGCACTCTTGATTCTGAGGCGCACATTTCTCATAAAAGCAGATCAGAGGTCGATTCTTGATGTATGTAAATGCACAGAGAACAAAGCTTTCCATCTACTTCTACCATCCTTAAAATTTGTCAGGTAGAAAGGGATGATCAATAATGCTTTGGGAAGACATAGACTTAGTCTTGTAGTCAGCTGCTTAATGAAATTCCCAGAATGCAATCACAGCTGACCAAACAATGTGGGTGGAAACAGATACTTCCTTGCTTTGATTGGATAGAATGCCAAGAGGTAGTTACATTCTTTAGCTAAAAATTGAACAGGCTCTGCCACTTCCAATTTGTTCACATTGATACTGGGCAAGTGATATTGGGCAAGAAATTTAGTATTCCAGGCAATGCAAATGGTACCAGAACAGAAGAGATGCCATTTGTAAACTTGGGTTTAGGCTCCAAAAATATAGGGTTGGAGGCATTTAACTGGCAATGCTTTGGAGGCTATGGAACAGAAGAAATATGTCATACCAGCAAATCTCCACCTCCCCCATCACAGAAGGCAGAGGTTTCAAACAAGGAAATAATTTCCTTTGTACATGGCCCTGTAACTGGTTTAGAGATAAATTATAGTTATGGAAGACTGAAGTTTTCAGAATATGAGTTTTTTAACTTCCTTAGCTGAAGTGAAATAGTAATAATGCTTTTGCTTGGGATAAATAAAATAATCTTTGATGAAGTCTTCTAGTTGGCTTGCACTCATTTTGCTTGCTTTGTTTCCAGTTTTGGGGGCTGTCAAGGAAATACTCTGTTTATATGCAACATCAACTTCTTGCTGACAAGAGAGAATTAAATAGGGAGAAAAAAGTTTTTGGTTAAGCCTAATAATCATTGACTGCAACATAAACTCAAATTAAAAAGATCTAGCAAAGAAGGGAAATAGCCCTTCAATATTAGTAACCATCAGGCATGTAGATTTGTGTTCACATGAATGCTGATTACAGAAGTGAGCTTTTCTGCAGTCACAAAAGGGAAGATATCTGGATCATTTTCATGCAGTAGATATTTTACAAACTAAGCCATTTGTTTCCTCCTTTTTTTCTTAATAATTGCATTGTTTATTTAAAATATTAACTATATAACATATAATGTTTAATCTATATTTTATTAAATCCTTTTTCTCAAACTGAGCT
The DNA here is from genome assembly GCF_949987535.1 of Balaenoptera acutorostrata. Taxonomy (NCBI): domain Eukaryota; kingdom Metazoa; phylum Chordata; class Mammalia; order Artiodactyla; family Balaenopteridae; genus Balaenoptera; species Balaenoptera acutorostrata. The sequence goes on from NC_080079.1 coordinate 45,067,740, forward strand.
CCTATTAGTGAGTGTTCTTGTGGAGACATCTGCCCACCACTGTGATCAAAATATAGAGCATTGATAGACAAAATATGAATAGATAAAATTTAAAACGTGGCTATAAACAGAATGAGATAGATATCCCTCGGGCCAGAAACTAAAAGATATAAAATGCTAAAGCCACAGTCTTTTCTTTAATCTATAATAGGGAGAGGCTACCTTCTCAAGTATGGAGCTTTACTTAAATACAGTAGTAATCTCTGATTTTCAAGGCCTCTATTCACAATTAGGAGAACTTCTTACAAGGTCCTGTAGAATAAAAGTGCCTCATTCTACACAGAAGACCTGACCGGGCTTACTTCCTGAAATTGAGTTCAGGCTTACAGCTTGAAACACCAGCCAGTGTAGCTTCAAAACAATGGCTTGGGCTAAATTCCCCTTGGCTCATATATTGGCTTTTTTCTTAAACCAATATCCATAAAAAAGAATGAAATTTTGCTATTTGCAACAGCATGGATGGACTTGGAGGATATTATGCTTAGTGAAATAAGTCAGACAAAGAAAGACAAATACTGTATAATATCACTTAGAAATACACCAGATTGAAGTACTATATGTATTTATAAATACATATATATCTCTCAAAGATATTAACATAATTTATCATACTGATTCAGAATGGTATTTTTCTTTTTTTTTTCCAGAATGGTATTTTTCATGAGTTAGTTTATATACATGATATTTCCAGTTGAGTTTTTGATAGTTTTGATTGATAATGATAGAGTCCAAGTCATTGTGTAAAGAAAGAAACTGCCTACCAAAGTTACTAAGGAATGAGCTCATTTTGAAAAACACATAATGTATTTTTAAAAGTTTAATTTGTTATGGATAGGGGAAAGACACTTGGAATGTCTGATGCTTTTTTCAGTTTCAATTTATTACATGAGTAGATTTATTTAATAATCTCTATCCGTAATTCACCTTAATCATGTGGTTCTCAAAATATAATCCCATTGTGATAAATGTATCTCCACATATTTTATGCAGCAAAATATTTTCTGTCATTAACCACTTTCACTAAGAAGATAATTCTTGTAGTTATGCATAGCAAATCTCTTCATCTTGTTTAAAGTGTGATGCCTTTCGAATGGATGAATAACACCAGTAATAATGATGATGTACACTGCTCTGTGTGTTTACAGGACATCTGTATGTTTATAGGGCCGTATTTTCCTCTCCATTCTTTTATCATCTGGAAGTTAAATAAGTGTAGCCCTCTGGGGGCCACAGTGGGAGTCCCAGTCTCTTTATGAAAATCCATCCACAATTTCAGAAAACAACCAATCAGGATACAAGATGATACACCATCTATCATTTGTAAAACTTGCCGAAGACTCATTTGGTCTTTGCCCATGAGACTACAGGCAAAAGGTTACTGTAACTGATTCATTTATGCTCAGAGATTGTAGTCCTGACTCCACAGAAGGTGGCATCTTGCAAAGCTACAAGGTGGTTTTTGTGGAGGATAATTTTTTTTTTTTAAAGAAATTCACGTTCTTTTGATTTATTTATTTATTTATTTATGACTGCGTTGAGTCCTCGTCTCTGTGCGAGGGCCCTCTCCAGTTGCGGCAAGTGGGGACCACTCTTCATCGCGGTGCGCGGGCCTCTCACCATCGCGGCCTCTCCTGTTGCGGAGCACAGGCTCCAGACACGCAGGCTCAGTAATTGTGGCTCACGGGCCCAGTTGCTCTGCGGCATGTGGGATCTTCCGGGACCAGGGCTCGAACCCGTGTCCCCTGCATTGGCAGGCAGATTCTCAACCACTGCGCCACCAGGGAAGCCCTGTGGAGGATAATATTGAATGTGATTTTTAACCTGAAGATATGTTGGTAAATATGTGTCTGCCTCAGTTCAAAAGGCAATCAGACCCTATTATTGTCTCCATCTGTAGAAAGTCTTATTTGCTTCACGAGCCCAGGATAATGATGCAGAAATTCCATTCTGAGTTACATAGAAGAACCAGGATTCTAATCTTTACCTGTTCTTCTAGATGTTGTTGGGCTAGAAACTCTGACCTTACTTTATATGAACTTGTGTCTATCAGCAATTATGGTCTATAAGTTCTAAATTTTGATGTGTATGCCTTCACAAAATTCCATATCTCTTGGTTGACATTTGAAAAGACTTGTTTTCAGAATGTTTACTTGCACTAGTTCTTCAAACTAAAATTTTAAATAAAAAATTTAAAATAAATTTTTATTTATTTTTAAATTTCTTATGATATATTTAAGGCATATATAAAATAGAAGAAAAATATAATGGACATTCATGTACCTATCATCCAGGTTAAGAATAAAATAAATCAAATATATTTGAAGTCCTCTATGTACTTCACCATGATTTCAGTCTCTTTTCCAAAAAGATAACTACTATTTACACTTTTTGTAGGAATTATTTTATTAGTTAAATAGATTGTCTGTGGTGCTAGAGGTAGCAAATGGTTAACATATTGATGTGTAACATAAAAAGATAGAGCAAATTTTATGGTTTTCCAATTATATAAAACTATGTGAGATTTGGGTATATTCTGAGACTCAGTTCTTTACATATTGTGTGGTTTTTCAGATACTACTTGGCTTCTCTAATATTCAGCTTTTTTTTTAATCAAAAAAATCTTATGGAATGTGGCTGAAATATTGAGCACTTACAAGTGAGTGGTACATAATTGGCACTCCATAAATATTTGTCAAATGAATAAGTATAGAAGTTCCAAGCTAAGGAGATTACAATGTTTCTTTAAATCAGAAAATCACTGACATTATAAAGGGCAGGTTGGTAATTTTCTTTTCTACTTTGACATTCTTAGAAGTGGTTTTTTCCTGTACTATTAGGGTAGCTTACCACCCTGGTCTCAAGATGACTTCCCAATTCCCAGCATGATAAAGAGGCCAGAGCCCTGAGAGGGAGTTTTCTCCTTGCACATTTTTCTGCAAGTAAAGGAACTTCCTAGAATATCTTTTCCTGATACATATTTGTCTCACTATCTCTTTAGCCAGAAGCCTATTCATAAACTAATCAACATTAAGATGAATTGCATTGTAACATGCATTTTTAGACTTTTTATTAACTTCTTATTTTGAAATAATTATAGATTTAGAGGAAGTTGCAAAAATACTGTCATTTTGGTAATGTCATATAAATGGAATCATACAGTCTGTAACCTTTTGCTATTTTTTCCCACTCAGCATAATGCCATTGAGATCATTCCAAATAGTTGTGTATATCAACAGTTTATTCCTTTTTAGTGCCAAGTAATATTCTGTGACATGAATGTACTGTAGTTTGCTTAACAATTCACCTATTGAAGGACATTTGAGTTGTTTCCAGTGTTTGGCTATTACAAATAACATTGTGTACAAGTTTTCATATGGATGGGTAATACCTAGTGACAAATGTTTGTTTGGAGGTAAAGCATAAAGGGAATGCCTATAACCTGGTGTTGTGGGAGCACTTAGGAAGAGTCTTCAGTCTCACCAAGGAGAGTAGAAGGTGACATCCTAAAGGGAAAAGGATGATTATTCATAACGACAGTAAGTCCAAATGATAAACAATTCAACTCGAGCTGAATATTCTAACTGGGTAAATTGGAATAGATGATTAGCAGCCTGTAATAGATGATTATCTAGCGTATTTGGGAAGAGTCTGACTTTGTTTTGCCTTTTCAGCTTGTAATACAAGGCTCTACCTCATTTGTTTCATTTACTACTTATCAGATAAGGAAAGCACAAACATAATCAAAACTGTCCCTGGGGAGGCAGATTTCACACATGCTCTACACCAGCAGGGTTCTTCAAGCAGCTTATAAGCCAATTCTGTTATATAATTATTTTCTAGATTTTAGCTGGACCTTTTAATAGAGCTCTAATTTTAAGCTTCATTTCATCCTTTTCTATTGTTTTCCTTAATGTTTAAATCAAGGAACCTTTGATTTACTACTGCCCTGTGCATATGTGAAAGTTAGAAATCACAGGTCAGATGCTGAGTATTATTTAAAAGTGTTCTCTTGTGTGTGAGAGGAATAATTTTTACATGAATAAAATCAACGAATTATTAAAATCTGTGCCATTAAAATGATAAAATTCAATGGAATAGTTAAATGTTAAAGAAGACATTTGTGCTCAGACCATAGCATCAAAGACAAAATGAAATGTTACTCTGAAAATCTAAGACTATAATCAAATAAATGCAGTTTCTCAATTGAATGGACTAAAAAATACTCATTATTATTATTTTCCCTAGTTAATTTCCATGCTTAAAATTCCTTCATCTTAATAATGTAAAAGATATTTTATGGAGTATGTCATATTTGAAAAAGCTCATTTGATTTTCCATTCAGTTTAGTATTAATATTTTAGTTGAATACTGGGTAGCATTGTACCTGTTGTGGTAGATATGATTTTGCTATATATGTGTAGACGTATATTTGCCAAAAAATTTGGTAAATGTAGACATCTAGCAGACGTCCTTGGTAAACTTCTTTTTCCTTTACACTCTAGCATCTCATCAATCACCAAAACCAGATAGTTCTGCCTCATGAGTGTTCCTCAAGTTCAGCCATTTATTTCCATTTCCACTTACAACACCCTTCTAAAATCCACAATTATTTCCTACCAGAACTTCTGTCCCTCTCCAAACTAATTGCTGATGTTGTGAAAAATGGCCCTGCTGGCAGATAGGCTGTGACAGGGCAAATTTAGAATTGAACATAAACCACAACTTGTAAAACATTACTATGAATCACAAAATAGATGAACTGTATCAAACCAGGACATGCAAGACACATTAAACACAAACTCTATTTAATCCCCATATATTAATGATGAGACCTCATCCAAACTAATCTAACAGTAACTCGGCATTAGGTCTTGTGTTCTAAAGCTAGGAACACTGACTGTTCAAGCAAATCACTTAGTTTACAAATTCTTGCCAAGCCCTGCCAAACTGTCCTGTGACTAACTGTACCTTCAAATTTTTCTAAGTTCGCTTAACTCTCCCCTTTAGAGAAGCTTATGGCTCTGCAGGGCTGCTTTTCATTTTGCTGAAAAAAAGCTAATAAAATGAAATTTACTTTGTTACCAGTGTGTTCCTGGTAGTCTTTCTTTAGTGGGCTTATACAAGTAGAAATACAACAAAATTTGGCAAGATCCTCTGTGGACCAGAACACTTGACTTAGTAATGGTTTGCACAGCTGAGCATATGTGAGTTTTTATTCCTTGAGGCCACTGTGGCTGTGACTACGAGGAATGACTGTGGTTGAATGAACTATAAATATGAATTAAGGTAAAAAATATAGCTAACAATTACTGAACACTTGATACATGCCAAACTCTGTCCTAAGGACTTTGCATGTATGATATCATTTAAACCTCACCTTATGAGGCAGATACGACAACTAATCCTACAACTAAAAAAAAGAGAGAGACTAAGGCACAGAAAAATTAAGTAACTTGCTGAAGGTCATAAATTATTTTCTCTTTTATTCTCAAGAAAAACAATTTGCATAATGCTTATGAGCATGGGATTTATAGTCTTACAGATATGTCTTGCCCCACCTCTTGGCACAGTAATTGCTATTTATCAGAGTATTCCAAACATGGCAGAGAAACAGAGACTAAAAGGAACACATAGCTCTCATAAAAGAAAAAAAGATAGTCATTTTTCTACTCTGAAAACTTTCTGAGACAATGGGAGTTTGAAGAGTAATAGATGGACAGACACAGATACATGGGTGGATGGATTAATAATTAAAAGTCATCTTTTTTTTTTTTTCTCTTGGTCTATGTATAACACATCCCAGTATCTAAGCAAGCATTTAAAAGAATCCTTCCTGGGAGGCACAAAGTATTTGCAAATAGTAAATAATAATTAGCTTTTAATCTCAGCCATTGATGGCCACACGGAGATTTTACAAGTTAAAAGTATGGTACAAAATCTGTTTTAATTTCTTATTCCCTGTTTTCCCTCTTTTCCTTATCTCCAATCATATTTTAAATAACTTAATTTTTCTCTTATGTGTACTTTTCGATCAATTGCTACTATGTTTTACTTTTTACTAAAGAGTACCATGGAAAATTCAATTTCATGACTATTCCTTATTCCTGAATAGTTATGTTAGATTTTATTTTATGTGTATTTTAAAACATTTTCAATGATTATTGTTGGATTTGGATGTATAACATATTGCATCCTTCTCAAAATCAGTGTGAAAAACAAATAGAGGAGTGGAATGTTAATAATTTGCTTATCCTCTGCAGAACACATTTGTGCCTATTTTGTAGGCGCAGTAATACAGATATACATTTTCATTTATTTGGTTTTGAATAAAATTTTTCAATAACTGAGAAATGTGAGATTAACAAAAGAGTGTAAACTATACTCAAACTGGAAAAAATATATCAAAAGGGTATGACCTCTTCTCTGGAATTTATATATGTCCTGGTTTTAAGCATTCAGTCCTTTATAGATTCAAGGCTATTGCTTGGGGACTGTACCTGCCCATTGCAGAGAGCTAATTTATTTCCCCCCAAAATGGATTTTATTTTTTAAAGTTCTGATGGTAAATTTTATAGCAGAAATGTGCAGAAGAATTTAATTTAATTTTAAGTTCCCAGGTTGACTCGCAATGCTAGTGGGGGTTTTATTGTTATTTTCAAAAATGCATTACTATTTGAAAATAGAAAATATCTAAAACATCAACTTATTTCAGGGGAATGGAGTTAGTGGAAAAGAAAGTGAAAAATAGTAATTCAAAGTATTTTTCTTTGTGCGTTTCTAAAACGGAGTGTCTATAGATATTTTAGATAAATAGTGGGATAGAATTCAGGTATTTATAAGTAAATCAGACCATGTTATTTTTCTTACATTTTTCCTTTGTTCTTTTACTAAAGGAATTATATATACTATTGTGCTTTCCAAGGTTTGGGGAAGTTTATTTTTAACTTAATTTTTACATCCTAAAATTATTAGGATTCAAATTCAACAACAATAAAAAATAAGCCAAGAATACAATTTTCTAAAAAATAATACAGAAGCAAGAAAGAAGAAACGTATAATACAGTAGAATCAAATTACCCTTTATTGATGAGGGCCAAACATTTGTCTCTACTCCAAGATAATAAATTAACATTATATACATTTATCCTCAAAATAAAGGGAATTATTCCTATTATGGGAACTTGAGACTGAGGAACCTAAGGAGCTCTATTATTTCCATATTTACAGGCAGCCAAATATGTGGTATGAATTATTGGCTACTAAAGCACCCTGCTGCTTGCAATATTCATTGTATGATTTTATCAAGATTTGTACAATGTACACTTTTTAAGTTATAATTTGGGATTGATGTATAGAAAGAGCCCTGTTTTTTTTTTTTTTTTTTTTTAATTTATTTATTATTTATTTTTGGCTGTGTTGGGTCTTCGTTGCTGCGCGCGGGCTTTCTCTAGTTGCGGCGAGCGGGGGCTACTCTTCGTTGCGGTGTGCGGGCTTCGCATTGCGGTGGCTTCTCTTGTTGCAGAGCACAGGCTCTAGGCGCGCAGGCTTCAGTAGTTGTGGCACGTGGGCTCAGTAGTTGTGGCTCGCGGGCTCTAGAGCGCAGGCTCAGTAGTTGTGGCACACGGGCTTAGTTGCTCCGCGGCATGTGGGATCTTCCTGGACCAGGGCTCGAACCCGTGTCCCCTGCATTGGCAGGCGGGTTCTTAACCACTGCGCCACCAGGGAAGTCCGAAAGAGCCCTGTTTGTGAGACAATGAATAAATGTTTACTGGAAGAAGGAATATGAACTCTCATCCATTGACTTAATTAATTATCCAGCCCTCAGAAAGAGACTCTTAGGGTATGGAGAGGTATAGAAAAGAACAAAAGTGGGAAATTCTTACAAGTACAGTGTGGAAAATCAGATATATGGTTGGGGGGAACCTGAAAATCCAAGAAAGGCCATCTTGTTTTACTCCCTGGAACTTGTGACTGTGTTAAATTACATGGCAAAAGGGAATTAAGGGCACGGGCCTTGAGATGGGGAGGCTATTTTGAATTACTCACGAGGACCCAGTATAATCACATGAGTACTTAAAAATAGAAAGGGCAGGCAGAAATGTTGGTCAGAGATAAGACATGAGAAGGACTCTATTTCTCTGTTGCTGGCTTTGAGATTGGAAGAAGAGGCCCATGAACCGAAGAATGTGGTGGCCTCTAGAAGCTGGGAATAGCTCTCATTTTACAGCCAGAAAATAGGGACCTTGGCCCTACAACCCCAAGGAACTGAATTCTGCCAACAACCTGCATGAGCAAGAAACACATTTTTCTGTGGAAACTCCAGAAAGAAATATAGCCTGTTGATTCCTTCATTTTAGCCTGGTGAGACCTATGTTAGACTTCTGACCTACAGAATTGTAAAATACAAATTTGTGTTGTTTTGAGCCCCTAAGTTTGTGGGTATTTGTCATTGCAGCAATGGAAAATGAATACACTGGGTGGCAGATATTTGACAGAGGTGGGGTGGGAATGGGGGAGAGGATATAAAGTAGAAAAATAGACTTCAACATCATTTTGCATTTGGTGTAACAGATGTCAAGCAAACGTTCATTATTATATAGATGGATAAGTTATTTGGTAATAGACAGATCCTGTGATAACACTCAAGCCCAACTACTTAGTTATTCATTAATTTCCTGTATACTTAGAGTCACGGTTGCCTTCAGTTTGTACCTCATATGGAAAGGCTCTCGTCTGGATAAAATTAGTAAATAACTAGTGCCCTTTTATGTTGTAATGACTTTTTTTTTTTTTTTTTAACTCCATCATGAATTAGTCTAGCCCTAATCCAGTGAGAACTGACTCTAGAACCAGGAAAACATGCATGCTATAGGTAAGCTAGAGAATGCTTTTAAGGTAAAGTTTAGGATATTTCACAGGCCTTACTTATATCCTTCATTTCATGGGAGTCAAGCAATATCTTGACAAAAGGCAAGATGGGATTTTAATAAAAATTTAAATAAAGGATTTCAATAAAATTTTAAAAGAAATACTATTACAATATTCTTCAAAGTCCTCAGTTACTAGTTATATTTTCCAGCTTTAAGCAGCAGTGCTAGTGATGTTGGCAGGGAGTAGGGTGAGGGAGGGGGATGAAGACTCTTAATAGGGAAGGTAGAGCTTGCTTTGTAACTTAAACTCTTTGCTTGAAGTCCAGTCTCATCCTTGTGAACTCCAGTTATTTGGTGCCATTCAGGATGCACCAAAACAATCATATATTTCAGACTTTACTAGAAAACTTAGCACCCAATCCAAACTTCAAAAATGATATTACATATATTATTCAATTTTTATGCCCATAGCCTTCTCCTAAGAGGTCAGCTTTTGTAGCAAGGTCTAGAAAATGATTTGTCTAATACAATCCATCTGAGCTGATTGAAAAAAGAGAGAGAGAAATCATTATAAAGCACAAGGTCATGCTAAGGTCTGAAAGGTTTGGTACCCTACCAGGTTAATGATAGTTATATTTTATATTTGACTTCTATTTCATAATTCATATGAAAAGTGAGTCCTGAGTAGATGATTTATTCTGTGCTGCTAAGATAACTTTTGCTCAGTGAATATTCACCTTTTATTGTGCAAGCATATTATTTGACCATGAAATTTAAGAATTAAAGTTCTGTGTAGGCTTTTGAATCTGAATATAGAGTTCTACCCTATGAACAAGGATTCCTTTGTAATGATTTGATTTCAGTAAAACTATCCAGTATCATTTTGAAGTAATCTTGAGAGACAGTGTATATAACCAAGTTGTCATTACCCTGTGAGCTGAACCAAATATTGAGCAGCTTGCTTGTAAATAAAAAATTTTTATTAGAGCTATGTTTAAAAGAAGGTATTTTTTTTGAATACATAGTTTTCCTGATCCGCTAGAATTTGAAGATACATTCTTAGAATTTTTAAATGCATTGCCATGAATGCATACAAAGTTTATATATATATATTAATTAACATTCTGTATTGCTAAGATTTTCCCCCAATTTATACTCACTAAACACTCTAGATGCAGCCAGTTTGAATCTTCAGATATTTCCTCTGCTTATCTCCATTGGGAACGTTTGTCACAATGTTGACAGACTATCTGTCCTTAAAATCACTGAGAGAGTATTGAGCTGTCACATTTTGAATATGTTTTTCAAAATTAATTTCTGAATTTTAGGAGATAAGTCTACACCTTTCATGCTCTTCCTTTGCTGTTGGCCTTTTAAAAATAAAAGTCATGGTTATTTTGTCAACGTTGTCATCATGCTTTCATGTTTAAAAAAAACTTTTTCAGCACTGTTTTTCTACCTGGGAGCCATTATTTCAAGAATGTAAACTATTTTTTCCCCAATATAATGAAAAACACATATTGTGTTCTCATTTATACCAACTTTATACTAACACAGCTCATATTAAACCATTTCTTTGGTGTTTTGCTGTATAATTTTTATGGTTTTGGTATGGAAAGGAGGATAGGCAGCAAAGCATGACAGCTGAGTTATTTTTGTGGTACTCTTATCTTTCTCTGAAATTATCAGTATGTTCTCAATCTAGTAACACTAGGTATTAAAGTGTTCTCAAGAAGATTGGAATCATAAAAAGAACCTAAATCCTTTTACATAAGAAAAGGCCAAGTATTATTCTTGAGGAGTAGTGCATTTCACATCTATACACAGTCTCTCTATTTTGAATCTTTACCCCTTAGACCTATGTGAATTTTAGGTCTCTAAATCATTGCATAGCCCTAAGTAATCACAAGATACTAATTTGCCCTCCCACCCAAAATTATTATGTGAAATTTTTGAAAAATGATGATTGATAAGCAATGAGACAATTTCTTGTAATAGTAAATTTTGTGCTATTTTCCCAAATCTCCTTTTATCTCTAAGTTTATCCTCAGTCTTCCAGAGGCATCCACAAAATTTTGGATTTTATCATTATTTCTAGTCTTTACTTCCAAAGGAGGCCTTAATAACCCACATCATAACAATAATTTTCAACGCTAAACTTTATTTGCAAACCAGCATTGTGTTAACAGGACATGTGTCATAGAGTGTATACTATATAATATATAATAGGTGTAAAAAATAGTAGGGGGAGAAACAGACTACCTCACTCCCAAGGAGACTAGATGAGGGCAATTTAGTCTGTGAGGTGGGTATGAAGGCATAATCTTGGGGGAGGGCAATGGGCAGACTCGTCAACAACATCATGGTTCTGGGGCAAGTGTACGAATGGAAGCCTATATATCATAGTTTTAAATATTTAAAAAAATATAAATCGAGCAAACAAACTAATTAAAAATATATATGTTCTAACCTATTAGAACATATATATTTTATTACCTATTACCTTCTCAAATCTACCTTCCCAACTGCCAGGGTGTACATGTTCATATTTATAATTCTCAGATGCCTCAGTATTTTTCTTTGAAACAAAGATGTTGGCCTGACCAGGCCTCAACATCTGGCCTGCAGAGCATCCTGCTTTTCTTCTCCCTCTTTCCTTTGTTCTGCACTGCAGTAATCTTACATGGGTGGACACCCCAGTTTCCACATTTCCGGGAAATATCCAATTCTTGGCCACTCTTCAAACCTAGGAATAAACTCAAGCAGACCCTGGAAACAGTCTAAGGGTCAGTTGGTCAGAGTCATTGGATTCTGGGTATCTGGAGAATGGTCTAAGAAGGTGGTTCAGGATCCAGGTCAGCCCCATGAACATTTTGTCCCTGGGGAGGAGCTTGCCAGAGCAGGGGCCTGTGTGAGCCCCTCTAAAGCAATCTCTCTTGCCATATTCTAAAATCTCTGCTGGCAAACATGCCAGAGAGGCATGATATGATCTGTGGTGGTCCAGGAGTAGAGAAGCAGAGACAGTTTTTCCTGAGATCAGCAGGGAATCCATACTTGCTGCCCTTGTCACTGTCATTTTCTCTAAGAATTGACTGTAAGTTACCCTTGGATTGTTTAGCAAGCATGAAACTTGCCTTCAGTCAGAGATTTAGCCACTTTAAACTTTCCTGAGCGAAAAAATAGCCCCTAATGATTACAGGCATGCTGTTACAGTGATATAGAAAGTAAAACTCATGATAACCTGGATTTTGGTTGAGAAGATAGTGATTAAAATGTATGTATGCTAATTCCCATGCATAACCACACACAAATACATATATGGTGTCAAAGTATCATTATTTAGTTATTTAGTTATGATATCTAAACAGGAAATAGTCATAAGGAACAGGTCAAATCTTAGTTATTCTGTGCAAAAAATCTTTTGTATTAGAAAGAGAAACTGAAAGGGTGAGAAAGCTGGAAAAGACAATAAAGATTATTTAATTTAGGGGTCCTCAGCACCTAGGACCTAGATTTTGTATGAATTATCATATGTATGTGGGTATGCACATTGTTTTCTACCAAATTCTCCTAAAGATCTATAGCCTGCAAAGGATAAGGAGACTTGATGCTTTCATGACACAAATGGAGAACCTACGGTCTAGACAGGCCGGGGCCTTGCCCAGGGTAACACAGGTCTGTCACTTCAGTTCAGTGCACTTTCAGCTGACCTAAAACAGCTGTCTGCTTCTTCCCACTTGGGACTGAACGCTACACCACTTAAGTTTTACCCTCTCTGTCATAGTGAGTTGCCCAGTCTGCATCACCATCCTTTTATTTTTATTCCTTTTCAACTGGAGGTTACCACATTGGCCACACTGATTAACATCTTTCCACCTGGCCTCTGCGCTGAGATTGCACTTTGAGACAATTGCATGTGCAGGAACTGTTTTCTGAGTTGTATGTATAGAAACAGTTTTTATGAATTGTTTTATTTAGCTGTTTTCTTGTGCTGTGTGCTTTATAAGAACATTCCATGAGCATGTCAGCAGGCACCTTGGCCTAATAAATGCTTTTAGTAAGCCGAGCACAAGATGAATTTTCAGCATTCATAATCTTGTTCAGTAAATAGCACTCTTGAAATTAGGTATTCAAGGAGATTTTAACCTCAAGGTGTTGTTGTTGTTTCTCATTTCATCATTATAAAACTCAGATACAGAATTATTTTGTATTGTTTTTTAAATGATGGCCATATGGATTATTTTATTCAAAAATATATACATATATTTTAAGAAAAATATAATAGATATATACATATATTAAGTTCTAGCAGCTCTAGAAAAAAATATATACATATATTAAGAAAAAATATGTACATATATTAAGTTCTAGAAGTTCTATAGCTATGTTCATTTCTATACATTTTATCTATAAATATTCATTGAGAGAGAGAGAAAAAGAGAGAAGTAATTTAGTACCTAAATCTCAAATGGCCCATTTTGATCTGTCTTCCTGTATATATATCTTCGTGTGTGCATGCTCACACGTGTGTGTGTACACACTTAAGATCTGTTTTAACCTAAGCATGTATGGCAGGCTGTGGGAAATGCCAGTGATATTTGCATGAAGGTTTTAGCATTACGGAGCGTAAAAGAACAAACAGTTGGGAAAAGGATTGGAGCACAGCATGGTATCTTTCTTGGTGACTGGTAGATTGGCGATTCAGTAAGAATTTTGCTGACCATTAAGTGTGTTGTTTTCTTTTTTCTTGCTTTAAGTTGTATATATTTTAAATTGTATACATTTTAAAAAATTCCAATCAATATTTATTTCTTTGAGTGAATCTGTGAACTATGCTTTTACCTAGAGGAAGTATTTCCAGTTTGAGCTAATACACTGAACTAAGATCATTTCAGCACTTGTTAATTGCTCTGGCATGAGTAAATCCACTTAAAAAGTGAAACAAATACTTTTTTATTTGTTTTGGTTTTTTAAAATTAATTTTTATTGGAGTATAGTTGCTTTACAATGTTGTGTTAGTTTCTGCTGTACAGCAAAGTGAATCGGTTACACATATATATTTATTCACTCTTTTTTAGATTCTATTCCCATATAGGTCATTACAGAGTACTGAGTAGAGTTCCCTGTGTGGTATAGTAGGTTTTTTAAAATTTATTTATTTTTATTTTTATTGGAGTATAGTTGCTTCACAATGTTGTGTTAGTTTCTGCTATACAGCACAGTGAATCAGCTATACATATACACATATCTCCTCTTTTCCAGATTTCCTTCCCATTTAGGTCACCACAGAGCATTGAGTAGAATTCCCTGTGCTATATAGTAGGTTCTTATTAGTTATCTATTTTATGTATAGTAGTGTGTATATGTCAACCTCAATCTCCCAATTTATCCCTCCCCACTTCGCCCTTGGTAACCATAAGTTTGTTTTCTACATCTGTGACTATTTCTGTTTTGTAAATAGGTTCATTTGTACCATTTTTTTAGATTCCACATGTAAGTGATATCATATGCTATTTGTCTTTCTCTGTCTGACTTACTTTACTCAGTATGACAGTCTCTAGGTCCATCCATGTCGCTGCAAATGGTATTACTTTGTTCTTTTTTATGGCTGAGTAATATTCCGTTGTATATATGTACATCTTCTTTATCCATTCTGCCATGATGGACATTTAGGTAGCTTCCAGATCCTGGCTATTGTAAATAGTGCTACAATGCACATTGGAGTACATGTATCTTTTCGAATTATGGTTTCCTCAGGATATATGCCCAGCAGTGGGATTGCTGAATCATATGGTAGCTCTATTTTTAGTTTTTTAAGGAATCTCCATACTGTTCTCCATAGAGGCTGTATCAATTTACATTCCCACCAAGAGTGTAGGAGGGTTCCCTTTTCTCCACACCCTCTCCAGCATTTATTGTTTGTAGATTTTTTCATGACGGCCATTCTGACTGGTGTGAGGTGGTACTTCATTGTAGTTTTGATTTGCATTTCTCTAATAATTAGTGATGTTGAGCATCTTTTCATGTGTTTGTTGGCCATCTGTATGTCTTCTTTGGAGTAATGTCTATTTAGGTCTTCTGCCCATTTTTGGATAGGGTTGTTTATTTTTTTGATATTGAGCTGCATGCGCTGTTTGTTTATTTTGGAGATTAATCCCTTGTTGGTTGCTTCATTTGCAAATACTTTCTCTCATTCTGTGGGTTGTCTTTTCATTTTGTTTATGGTTTCCTTTGCTGTGCAAAAGCTTTTAAGTTTCATTAGGTCCCATTTGTTTATTTTTGTTTTTATTTTCATCACTGTAGGAGAAGTTGTATACATTTTTGAAGGAAATGCCCAGCCCTTGCAATCACATGCTTGGGAAAAAATGCTGACAGTGAATCAATCTCAGTTTGTTTGTTTCTTGGCTTATTTTCCATGACAAATGATCAGGGCTCACAAGCCTGCAGTTGAGGATTTCTGAGGTTCTCTTTGCACCTAGTTGTAATCATAAGAAGTTGTGCAGTGTATACACTTTTTTTTTTTTCTAAATATGGATGCATGCTGGCCTCTATGAATTAAAATCTTCGCATCTCATCGTGATATGATTAGGCTGTCTTTCTCACTCCTACCTCTATGCCCCTAGAAGAAGATTTACTACCCCTGACTGCATGGGTTCATGGATCCCAGATCCAGAACCTGAAAGGAGAGTTTTGACAATGCTGATAATAGGGCAAAGGTTAGAGTTTATGTGGGAATAGCATTTGTGTATGTTTTTTCTCCCAGACTGATGAGTTAAAATGGATATGGAATCCCAAGGGTGGCCTAGGCAAGCTCTCCTCCTGGCCTGTGTGTACGTTTTCTCATTCTATTGCTTGAATTTTTGAGCTGGATTTTCTTCTACTCCTGCCTTGCTGTCCTATCAGATTGGTGGAATCTGAAAGCTGAGTGAAAGTTTAGGTTAAAACGGTCAAAGAATGTTATTCATTCTATGTGGTTTCTTTATCTTAGGGCTGTGTCTAACCTGGACAAATTGATGTCTCTGGTGTTTAGGAATCTGGCAGTTATTTATTTATTTTTAAAATTTATACATTTTAAAATGTTAATTGGTACTTGCTTGGATCAAGACTTACAGTTCCAGGACCAAAAAATAAAATATGTATAAAATTGTATAATACTGTGCTCATTTGAGCATATCAACATATTGGATTTTTGAATCACTAATACATTGATAACTAAAGTTAAAATATCCAAAAGTAGTTTCCATAAGGAAAACAAATAAAATTTTTTCATATCATTACAAACTTGTTAAAGTCGCTGATAATGAATATTCTTTTACTGTTGGTTTGCTATGAATGTTAAAGTTTGAAAGCAACATTGCAGGACACAGCTTTGATGTGTGACATCTCTCAGGGTCATCCATAATCCAGCTAACTGTGAAATGGGGGCAGTAAACTTTCCACGACATTTTCCTATGGGGCATAGTCTTTTCAGTATTTCATAAATGACTTATTATGCATGTAATTCTAAACTTTTTACATCAAATTCTTTTTCTTTCTGGGCAAATTTGTTGCTGTTGAACATGGTTACAGATTCTGCAGTAAATATTCAACTTTATTTCAACTTCAGTAGCTTTAAAAGACCTTTTTAATTTACGGGAAAGTAAATATTTTTAGTTTTGTGTTCTTAAAGTCCCTACTAGAACATGATTTAGATTTCAATATATGCTGTATAGAATTTTTCAGTTTATTTTTTATTTTAGTCAAATTTGTGTATTCATGCAGTTTAAAGTGTCAAATGGTTCTTGTGCTTTTTACCCAGCCCATTTCCTGTTGTACAGATGCAAACACTTTCAACAATATTAGCTGATTCTTTTAAGATCTCTCCATATCTCTAAATAACATGCTTATATTGCTGTTTTTTGGTTTGTTATTAATAGGCTTTACCTCTTGACTTCCTACTGTGGAAAATGAGAATTTAGCTTTCTTTCATCTTCCGGCCCCTATCACACATGTGCACACTTTTGAGCTCCCATCCACTTGAAATAGTATATCATAATTTTGATTAAATGAATATTCATGTTTATTATATTATGACTAAATGAAAGCATTCAGAGCTCAGTCATGCACTATACAAGAGTTGCTTTATCTCTCCTAGCATTTTGTTTTCTTGTGTTAACTATGGGCTATTTTTATTTATTTAAGTCTTTTTTTTATACCTAACACTAATTCAGAGCTTCCCATTTATGTAATGTACCTCAATATTTGCAGGAATTTTATATATTCTACACATTTTATCTTCTTTAAGAAATCTCTCCCAGAGCTCTGTAACCAAATCCCACTGACTGGAGGGGTTGAAGGTGCTACTTTTTAACTTCAAAATTGTTGAAGGGTTCTTCAGTGGGAAACCCAGAAGCTTGCTAGTTATGTGCTTCCTGCAGTTGGGAGACCCTGTTGATTAGTGCCCAATTCACACCAAGGAAAGCAAAAACACTCTGTGCCAGAGGACTACTGGGACATTAACTGCCCACCCAACAATGGCAGGGCAAGGAATGCATGTCACATGTTGACCAGGTGTGGGCCATGTGGGAAACAGGAAACTTAAGTTATTTTTTTCTCCAAGGGGCTATTAGAATCTAAGTCTTAAATATTATGACATATATTATGGTAGGAAAGGTGTTAGGGGAAGTTTTTTGCTTGTTTGTTTTATTTTAATTTTAAATGATCTTTGCTTCTTTAAAAACAAACAAACAAGAGAAGCAGGTCTGAGAGAGATTCCACCCTTCTCTGACTATTTATTGAGCTGTAGTACAATTGGCAGCTCTCTTCCCACATTCTGTAGGGACACAGTCTACCTCCTCAGGGCAAATTGGATCTTCTGTAGTCAAGAAAAGGATTGACCAGGACTTTTCCCTCCCCTGTCTCATCTCTGTATTTCCACTGAACATGACAAGGAGAAGATTGGGGACATAACAAGGAGAAGATTGGCCACTGACTATGTAAGATGGTGTTGCATAAGCACAACTGAATTCCATTTTATTTCCAAGGTCATATTAAAATTTGCTTATTGAGATTAGTCCTTTTTCCTACTTTGTCTCTTAAGCTCTTATTGGAAGGATTCCATCACCTTCCCAGAAAGGTCAGTTCAGTAAGAGTTTTTCAAAGTTGTACTGCCTAAGTTGGTCCTCTAATTTTCTAATCTTTGTTTTCCCAGTTTCCAAGCCTGTCTTGGTTCTATACTTAGGGTGCTCCCATTTATCTTCTGACTTTTCAATTTATTGTTTCACTTATGCTTTATAATTAAATTCCAGTAATGGTTTTTATAATCTAAATATATTTTTGAGCTGGTCAGTTTCTGTAAAAAGAAAACTTTTAGAAACTCCTGCTTGGAGAGTTTTGGTTTTAGATTTTTTTCAGTCCTTAAAACCTTTCAATACATTTAAAATTATTTTGAAGAAAAAGGACACAGCAAAATGAAAAATAATAATTCAAAAGGAACTGGGATCTGAAGTAAATATTTGATTTTTGTGGGACTTCGCACTAACAATTAAATTACCATAGAGTAGAAAGAGAGAGAGCACTCCTAGAAGGGCTTGCTGGGAATTATAATTTTTCATGCACTTTTTCATTTGACAGTGTGTTTTAAAGAAAAAAGTAGAGGAGTTTGGAGTACATAGAATTTCCTTCTATCACATTCAATTGGTTTTGAAATCTGGAGTTTAATTACAACTTATCTGACTAAGGCTCTGGATTTTCTATTTGAAAATATATGGGAAGCCCTAGCCTACACTAGTTCCTAGCACAGAGTAGACACAAATAAATGTTTGTTGAATAAATGAATATTATATACGAAGTCCTTATCATAGTATTATTTGATGGTAAATGCTACTCATCATTTTTAAAAGATAAAAAAGGTGGTATCTATATACAGTGGAATATTATTCCGGAAATCCTGCCATTTGCAAGAACATGGATGAACTGGAGGGCATTATACAAAGTGATATAAGCCAGATGGATAAAGACAAATACTGTATGGTATTAGATGTGGAATCTAAGAAACTTGTACTCATAGAAACCAAGAGTAGAATGGTGGTTGCCAGGGGCTGGGGCTTAGGGAAAATAGGGAGAAGTTGGTCAAAGGGTTCAATGTTTTAAGATGAATAAGTTCTGGAGATCTAATGTACAGCATGGTGACTATAGTTAATAATACTGTATTGTATACTTAAAATTTACTAAGAGTAGAGCTTAATCGTTCTCATCACACACACACAAAATGGTCACTACACGAGGTGATGGATGTGTTAGCTTTATTACGGTAATCATTTCACAATGTATACATATGTCAAATCACCACACTGTACATCTTAAATATATACAATTTTATTTGTCAATTACATATCAGTAAAACAAAGGAAAAGCTGATATTAAAATATCCAGGGCTTCCCCAGTGGCGCAGTGGTTGAGAATCTGCCTGCCAATGCAGGGGACACGGGTTCGATCCCTGGTCTGGGAAGATCCCACATGCCGTGGAGCAACTAGGCCCGTGAGCCACAACTACTGAGCCTGCGCGTCTGGAGCCTGTGCTCCGCAACAAGAGAGGCCGCGATAGTGAGAGGCCCGCGCACCGCGATGAAGAGTGGCCCCCACTTGCCGCAACTAGAGAAAGCCCTCACACAGAAACGAAGACCCAACACACCCAAAAATAAATTAATTAATTAATTAATTTAAAAAAAATCCAAACTATTAGTAAATATGCTGTATAATAAGATGCTCAATTGGATTAAAAATCCGATTTATTATGTTAAGACATTTGAACCCTAATTGTTTCAATTAATTAACTTACAGAATAGAATAGGAAGTAACTCAACTGCAAGTCTCTATATGGCAATGACCTTGCCTTATTCATTTTTTCCCATCACAGAACCTAGGGTTGTACCTGGAATACAAAAGAACTCAGTAGATATTTATTGAATGAAGAATTGTAGTGTGAAGGGGCGTGTGTGTGTGTGTGTGTGTGCGTGTGCATACAAATGTGTGCAGTACTTAACTAACAAGGAGGCAGAGCCTAAGCCTGAGCAAAACT
Source organism: Balaenoptera acutorostrata (assembly GCF_949987535.1). NCBI lineage: Eukaryota > Metazoa > Chordata > Mammalia > Artiodactyla > Balaenopteridae > Balaenoptera > Balaenoptera acutorostrata. The sequence continues at coordinate 45,087,708 of NC_080079.1, forward strand.
GTTATAAGCACTTTTAATTTCCCTTATCTGTAGCCATTATTCAACTGGGAGAGATGACTAAACCATTTAATCATTTCAAGTGTCTTTTATTGCCATTGTGCACCCAGAACTTCAAGTCATCAATATTCTTTAATAGATGACCAAAAGGGAATTGGAATCATTTTACTGAGATTTGAATACTCAAAACAAACAAGAACACTGATAACAAGATGCTCAGACCCTTCAGAAAATTGCCACGCTCCTCATATTTGATTCTTCTTTATTTTGAATGTTTAATTTGGAGATTATTGATACACAAAGGTTTGCAAATCTCAGACACCATTGTTAACAATATCCTTCTGGCACTTTATGGTATGATCATCAACAGTGATGGACTTGACACTGCTAAGCTCTGACAGCATTAGAGAGCCTGTGACAGAGTTCCACTCATAACCTTGTGTGTCCTATTGAGTGTACAGGAGGCAGGGGACAAGTCTGAAGCTGATCCCGTAGAGTAGGGTTTCAATTGCCATCGTTTTCATTTCCTTCTTTTTAAAATATTCATTTATTTATTTGTTTGCCCTTTCTAAAATATCTGTAGGGCTGGAGAAAGCCCAAAACAATTAAGCTAAGAGACAATCATCTTATTTTCCATTATTTCACCTGAATTGAATTACTTAGCGTATTCCTGCAAGGTAATTCACACTGACAGTTGGCTTTGCTTCTTTCACTTGGACAGATCATGCAAAAACTTTTTTGAAAAGGCTTGGTTGTGGTTCATTGTTCTCAATTTCACGGACAGAATCATCCACCTAGATTATTTAGAACTAGGGAGAAATTATAGGTTTGAGAAATGCTGTCCATTTACAAAAGTTCTTCCTGGCACCTTGTGATTTATTTATTAAAGTCATTTTGGTTTTAGTATAAAATATTCATCCAGATGAAATCACGTCTCAGCTTCTCATACATCCATTTAGACATTAGAAAATTGGCAAATCTCAAACCCACTGCTCTATATTGGCTTTTTTTTTTTTCTTGAAACCATGCAAATTATGAAAAACATGTAAATCCAGAATCTTGTATATAATGGGCAGAGGTTCTGACTGTTGCAAGCTATTTTCTCTTCCGATGACATTTTTTGTATACAATTTTCCCCTACATTTTAGTATGTTTTTTTCGATTCATATTAATATTAAATGAATAAATAGAAAGCTATGTAAAAGTCCTTTTTAATGAGGAAGAGAGATACTTAAAATATTTTTTTTTAATGCCTGGATTTTATTGAGGCAATTCTCCAAAATAAAGTAGTTATGCTTACTTAATGGTTGCCGTAAATTAGACATTTGGGTTGCCCTTACATTTGACCCCAGATTCTTACCTGACATCTTTCTTATTTAAAAAGTACCAGTCTTCTTGGCTCCCATTCTTCCATCTTTATAGACATTTGATGCTTACAAAGTAAAACATAAGCATGGCTCAAATGCCTATTTATTTATTATTTATTTATTTATTACACTGCCTATTTATTCAGAAAGCCTGAGTTGGAGAGAGAGGTGAATATCACTGTTCCAAGCTATCTCTCTGAGTCTAATTTCACAAGCCATCAACGCTCTGAAAGAGGAAATTAATTTGAATATTTGTCATATTTTAGAAAGTGGGATGAAGTATTGGTAAATAATGTCAGGTAGCCTTAGAAAACACAGATTCGTAAAAGATACGTTCATATTTTTGTTAAAAAAGGAGGAGGCCACCCAGAGAGGTAGAATTTTATTTTTTCAGTATTTATTGATAATTTAAATTTGTTTTCCTCATTGTCCTTGGAAAATTACTAAGGCAGTTTTACAAAGCAATGTGGTAATGAACTCAGGGATGAATTAAAATATGTACAAACTGTGGAATGAGATGCATGTAACTAAGCTTAAATATGGAGAGGTAAATAATCATAGAATTAGTGTCAGTGATGCTGAAGTACAGAAGGGAATGCCCTTTCCAACTAGACTCTTACATGTATCCATCAAATAAAAGTAAGCACTTGATTCTGGTGGTAATTATTCATTAGACAATAAAGTCTATGTATAATTATTTTGGATATTTTGCGTTAGAGTGGAATACGTCAAGATTTTCCAGTTGAATTTAACGGCAATTTGTTTTCCCTTAATAGCTTTTCACTTAGCAGCAGTATTTTAATGAAAAAAATGTTAAGCCATCTACCAAAAATATACATGTGTCTGTATAGTGGTATGTTCTACTCTAATGAAAATGAGCAAACTAGAGCTACATGTAGCAACATGGATAAATCACACAAACATAAATGTGATTAAAAGAAGCCAAAAGAGGTCACATTGCATGATTCCATTCATGTAACTCAAAAAATAGGAGAAACTAATTTTGGTTTTAGAAGCCAGAATAATAGTTAACTTTGAAAAGTTGATAGGAGACAGTGAATGAAAGGGGCTATGAGGGGACTTTTGGGGGACTCTAATAATCCATTTTAAGACCTGTGTACCGTTTTACACAACTGTCATTTTGTGTTATCTCATTGAGCTGTACAGTTATGATTTGTTCTTTTTTCTATATATGGGTCATATTTCAGTTTCAAACTTGAAAAAAATATTTAAATAAATAAAATTAGTCATTTAAAAATTTCAGAGTATATATTTGTGATAGTGATAAAAAAGTATTTTGGCAGAAAGTAACTCAATATTATATTCTCACTACTATTATATCCCATCTACATGGGCAAAATATTATACTATAAATGCAAGAATGGTCTCAATTGGCTTGATCTTTTCAACTTGAAATAATATATTAATTTACTACATCTTAAATGTTTTCTATTAGCCACGTAATATGCTGGGAGTTATGCAAGTCAGTATCAAAGGCATTTAGTTAAAATTAAAAAACAATTTTTCTGTAATTGTTTTATATCCATTTTGGGGTGTGTGTATATGTGTATTGAGACATGAAGTTTTTTTTCTAGGAAAATACTCAGATTATTTTAGTGAAAACTCTCAGGTAAAAACATTTAGTGAAGTTTTTTTTAGCTATGTAAAAATAATTTCAGACTATAGAATTGCAAACTATTCTATTAAGCTATCAAACAAAGGTCAAGAACCAATTCCATACTTAATATATACTCAAGCTTGAGAGAAATAAAAGACCAGAGTATACTCCCTTTATAAATGCAGAGAGCTTATTTTCTTGACTGAATTTATCCATTGCAATAGTATTTCCAAAAAGTCATATGTGAATTTTCTATTTTTAGATGGAAGATAAAGACCTTAATATAAAAGCTCAGTGCTTTTCATTGAGAAAATCAGGATTTTCACTTCTAAACCTTTGTCTTTAGCGTAATAAAGTTTTGGTAAATCACTTATCGTTAAAAAGATCATATTTTGAGATGTTATGTCTGTGTCAGTTATCCTGTGGGTGAGAAAAAATACCACATAAAATTGTGACAGGCAGGATAATGGCTCTTGAAATATGTCCACATATTAATCCTAAGAACCTGTGAATATGGTACCTCACATGGCAAGAGGGACTTTGCATACATGATTAAGTAACTTGACAATATCCTGGATTATCTAGTAAGTGGGCCCCATGTAATCCTGAGTTTTTACGATATGAGAACCTTTCCCAGCTGTGGTCAGAAAAAGAGAGTTATGACTGTAAAAAAAGAGAAAGATTTGATGTGGTTGCTTTAGAAGATGGAAGAAGAGGGACACAGTGAAGGAATGTGGGCAACCTCTAGAAGTTCGAAAATATAAGGAAAGAGATTCCAGAAAGGAACACAGCCTTTTTGACACCTTGATTTTAGCCTAGTGATCCCATTTTGGACCTCTCAACTACAGAGGTGTATGATAGTAAATCTGTGTTGTTTTAGGCCTCTAAATATGTGGTATTTGTTACAGCAGCAGGAAAAAAGCTAAGAAGAAAAGTTTGAGCAATATGTTCTAGACACGTAACTGGGTGAATTGTAAAGATAACATTTAGAAAAATTTTAGTTCAGGAAGAAAAGCATATTTAAACTTTGACTTTCTACAACTCATGTCTACACACACACACACTCTAGTAATCTCCTTCAGACAGAAACCTGGGAACAATGAGAAATTTCCAAATATATTTTTTATTCTTCTTTCTTGATATTTTAAAATACTTAATTTTAATGTAATTCTTTTCAATATGGAATACTTCCAATATCAAAAACCTATATTTAACAAATATGATTGAATCACTAACATCTTAAACTCAAATGATAAACATTTTTATTGTTTTCTTTTCTATTAATAGCTTATGCATTAGAATTTGGGTTTTAACTAAAGCCAACATCTTACTCGAATATTTTAGTTTCACAAGGAAGAGTTATACACATGAAAATATTAAGTGACTTTACTAAATAAGGAGTACCTACTAAAATATCTATCACTGAATAACTTATATAACTTCTTAAGTATGTCAATGAATAGGAAATACCACTGGATTTATAACTTCTATAAATCCATGTTGTTCTTTTCCTTATAGTGAATAAGTGTAAGACATTTGAGAAACAGTTGGGAAAGCTGGGTTCAAATCCTAACTCTGTGTGACCTTAGTCAATTCCATAAGCCTCTCTTATTTAAATTAGTTATCTGTAATAGGAAGGATTATTAGACTACATAACATTTAAGTTTATTTTCAACTTGAAAAAAATGTGTGACTGCACATTTTGTTTATTATAGTTGCCATTTAATATCTGGAGACAGTTTTGGTTGTCATGACTGGATGTGTATGTGTGTGGGGTGTGGCGTGTGTGTGTGTATGTGTGTGCATGCGCATGTGTGCTGGTGGTGGGGTGGGTTATACTAGCATGTAGTGGCTTGAGTTCAGGGATCCTGCTAAACAAACTGCAATGCCCCACACAACAAAGAATTATCCAGCCCAAAATGTCAGTAGTCCTGATCTTGATAAATCCTACTTAGAGAAATAAAGTATTCAATGTTTTTTTTTGCAAAAGGAGAGTTATTTTTTAACTGGTAAAAGTGAAGCAATTTCCAAATACAATCGAATTTAATGCAAACTAATGAATGTCTCTCTGGCAACTAGAAGAGTGATACTTCAAAGTATTTCACTTTGCCATCTTAATTACTGGAAGTGAATTAGCATGTAAGGGAAAAAATTCACTTAAATTTCTGGATATTTTGGAAATCAGCCAAGACTCCAAGACTCCACAGAGAAACTCAGGACCCAATGTGAATGTGAATGAATCATGTGGCCTCTTATTTACCCCTGAGTTCTTTGCCTGAAATTGTTTATCATTGTTGTATTAGAAATAATGCAGGTTAATTACATTAGTCAGAGTCTATTATGACAAAGTTATTGTGACAAAGTTGTAATATCAACATTTTACAACCTGCTGTACAAAAATAATAAATTAATTAATTAATTAAATTTAATTTAAAAAATTAAAAAAAAAACATTTTACAGCATTTCCCATATTTTTGCATTATCAATAAAGTAGCATTGCAGAGGTTAAAATTTCAGAATTAAAGGTTAACTGAAAATTTAGTCTTACATGATTTAGGAAGATACAGACTGTAAAAGAAATGCAAAAGACTGAACCCCTTCCTCAACGTTTTTTCAGGTTCAGTGAATAAACAGACATCCTGAGCTAACAAATGAGCTGTTTATAATTGTTTTCTAGGTGGAACTTACTATTAACTCAGTATTGCCCAGATTTCACTCTTCTTTTCAGATATACATAGACAAAACAGAACAAAGCAAGGACTTAAATTTCTGCAAGAAGAAGCAACTTATTTAGGCAAATTGTTTTCCACAATCCTCTATTGTCTAAAGGCAAATTCCATAGGATATATTCCTAATTTTCCCTATAGAAAGTCCACACGTCTAATTATAAAAATAACATGGAGTTGAATTTATCTGGGGTCGTATCCTACTTAAGACTCTTTCTTTGACTCATATAATCATTATATTTGGCCCTTTCATAGCCCATCATCAGATGATAAAGCGCTGTGTCTTATGAGAGACAACAATCACAAGAAGCTCATTATCATGTGTAATTTTACTTCAAGGTTAGGAATTTGAAGTAATTTTTCAATGAATACTATATCTTCTATATCTTATCTGCTAAGGATTTAATTCTACACTCAGATTTCTTTTGTAGGTGAAGAGAGTGCGATTCTGAGTACTTGTTCGAAAGTTTAGGAAGGGGATTAGTGCTATTTGTGTTTACACTCTCTGAACTGAGAATTTTCCCTATTTGGAGAGGGCATATTCACCAGTTGTGCATGTGTCTTCAAAAAGGCCTTGAACACATGAGATCATAAAATGTTGTGGCATGGGGCTTCCCTGGTGGCACAGTGGTTGAGAATCTGCCTGCCAATGCAGGGGACACGGGTTCGAGCCCTGGTCTGGGAAGATCCCACATGCTGCAGAGCGACTGGGCCCGTGAGCCACAACTACTGAGCCTGCGCGTCTGGAGCCTGTGCTCCGCAACAAGAGAGGCCGCGACAGTGAGAGGCCCGCGCACCGCGATGAAGACTGGCCCCCGCTTGCCGCAACTGGAGAAAGCCCTCACACAGAAACGAAGACCCAACACAGCCAAAAATAAATAAATAAATTAATTTAAAAAAAAAAAAAAAAAGAAAAAAAAAATGTTGTGGCATGAAGAAGATATCTAGCCAGTCAGCCATATCAACAGATGTAACCCTAGAGATTGTTGCGGGTTACGTATGCATCAGTAATAATGGCCTTGCAGATGGAAAGAAGACAAGATTTGGAATCCAAAGACATAATGCGATTTCACTCCATTGACTGAGAAATTGAAGTACAGATTGATAGATTCATTTGGATAGATTGATGGATTCATTGGGGAAACTCATCTACATCATTCCATTTGGTTCTGGGGTGTATCAGTCTCAGCCTCTCACCCAGGATGCAGGAGTTGTTGTGTGACCTAGGCTTGTCATGTCGTAGTACTACATGGCATTGCCAACAGTGAGTGTTTCAAGGAATAGAAAATGATTAAGCAAAGTCAGTTGAAGTACTTCATTTGTATTGATATACTATCACCAGGAGCAAATTCTTTTTAATGGAAGTTTTAAACTAGTAGCCACAACTACTGCTAGTGGCCATCTTCAAGATTTATAAAGCAGTCCAATAGCACAAGCAGAGATACTGTCATCACAGAGAGGGAAACGGAAAGAAGAAAAAAACAGATGACAATATGTGAGCCCCTGGATCCAGCTGAACATGATTTCTCAAAGTTCCATGAGCCCAAATATTTTCCTTTTTCCCTTATTTCAAGATGGGTATATATTCCTTGATATTAAAAAAACAATTTTAAAAAGCCTATTAGGCCCCATGTATCTTGGCTACCAGTAACATTGTGTCCTCAATTGCCATGACTGTCCTCTGATGTACTTTTCTCTATCAGTGCTGACTCTTTGCTATTCTTTGAAAACCCCATCACACTCTTGGCTCATGGTCAGTACACAGGCTGCTGTAGACTGCTCTTCCTCCAGACACCTCCAGATATCTTCACATGATCTATCTTGTCCTTCAAATTTTTGCTCACATTCTGGCTTTTCCACAAGGGCTGTCATAATCACTGTCAGTCACCTTGCATTCTGCACCTACCAGCATACCCAATCTTCCTTATCTGTTCTAGGACTTACTACTTTCTAAAATATCATATAATCTATATATGTTTTTATTTATTGACTGTTCTCCTTCTCCATACCACCAACAGCAAATTTAAGACCTATAAAGTGACATTCATCTTTTGTTTTGTTTTGTTTTTTACTGTTCTAACACCAGTGGTGATAATAGTGCTTGGCACATAGCATGATCTCAATAAATATTTGATGAATAAATCAAACAAATCATACACACATAAAACTATATTTGACTTTGACTAAGTTAGATAAATTCTCTGAGCATCAGTACTATGTTTGTAAAACATTGACAATGATATCTACCACCTGCTTTCCTTATATTACAGGTCTATTATGTAGATCTCATGTTACTAAGTTTGTGAAAATAGTTGAAAATCTGAAAAATGCTCTAATGATATGAGACAACTTTTTCAGATACTTTTTATAAGTATATATAGAATTAGAACTACATTTGTTTCTTTAGCTGTGCCCCAACTCATTCTATCTTTTTTTTTTTTCATGGAAGAGTATAAAATGGTTTGGGATAGTTTGTTATATAGCTATAGGTAACCAAAACATGCTTTGCAGGTACTAAATGATTTAATAATTCTATTTTTTATAAAACTATACTTACCCACACTCTGTCTTTGGGTTGTCAGTGTCTCTTAATGGTTACTTTGGTATGTACCACTGCCATACCTTTATTATAGCCCTCAAATGTTTTTACTCTACTGAGGTCTTTTCTCATACACACGAAAGGAGAAACATTTCTGTAGGATAAAAAGCAATTCTAGGGCTTCCCTGGTGGCACAGTCATTGAGAATCTGCCTGCTAATGCAGGGGACACGGGTTCGCGCCCTGGTCTGGAAAGATCCCACATGCCACGGAGCAACTAGGCCCATGAGCCACAACTACTGAGCCTGCGCGCCTGGAGCCTGTGCTCCTCAACAAGAGAGGCCACGATAGTGAGAGGCCCGCGCATCACGATGAAGAGTGGCCCGCACTTGCCGCAACTAGAGAAAGCCCTAGCACAGAAACGAAGACCCAACATAGCAATCAATCAATCAATCAATCAATCAATCTTTAAAAAAAAAAAAGTAATTCTAGAAATTAGAAGTACGACTATATTTTAATTGTGCCACTAGAAGCTTAAGTAATTTAAAATTAACTGAAAAGCATATGTAAGTGTTCTGATTAGCAATATGTCATATACAAAATAATTCCTCATTAGATATCTATTGTAAAGAGGTAGAATAAACTGTGAAATATATATAATAAATACTTTGTTACCAATAATTATGTGAAAGGGGGAAAAAGCAAGAAGCAATTGAGAACTCTATATGTAATTTGAAATCTGTAAACATCGTTAAACTCAAACTAACATGACCATTTAAATTATTCATACATGATTTCTTTCTTCACAGTTAATAATAACTCCTTTGGATTTTCTAAAATGGTCAGCACTCTAAGATGTTTATCATACTAAAAATTTCAAATCTTACAACTGTTCCAGACTGAGAAGGCAGACTCTATTATAAAGCAGTTTCTCATCTTAAAAAAGAAAGAATGGTGCACTGGAGCACATCCTTTCTCTTTAAGTTCAGGAAATTAAAAAACATTCATTGGAATCTCCCTCTACCATTTGAAATAAAGTTTCAATTGTTCAACTCTGTTTTGAGATTTTGAACACTCCAAGCCAATTCTATATTTAAGTTTGCATTATTTCTAAAAAGTACCACTTTTGTTTACATGAAAACTTTTAAAAAAGATATCTAACTCTAAATATCTGTTTTTAACATAAAGAGAACAATAACCAAGGGAATGTGAAAAGTAATCTAGTTCTTACAAGAGAAAAAAGAAGCAAGTTAATTAATCCCAAGGTACTGGTACAGCCACCAGTTATTGATTCGTTCTGTTAATAATTACTATAATTTTAATTTTGAACATCAAATTATGCTAATTATATAATTAAACCAATCTAGAGAGAACACTTATTTTCTTTTTTGAGCACTCTTTGTAAAAATTATTAAAATTGACATTTTATTCTGATATTATGTATTTTCATTAATTACATATTGATAACATCACAGATATGATTTATGATTTAAATTTTGGCTAAATAATACATACACTTAAAATATTTTAGCATGATTTACTAGTTTCTGTTATAATAATCTCCAAATTTTCTTTGCTGTCTTGTATTACATACGGGTCGTCATATGCCTCTTTTAAAACAGATTGCTATACCTGGCTGGAGGAAAAGTATCTTTTCAACTACACATAGCTTATGTGTTATGGTTATGAAGAGCCTAGGGGCAGGACAGGAATAAAGACAAAGATGTAGAGAATGGACTTGAGGACACGGGGAGGGGGAAGGGTAAGATGGGACAAAGTGAGAGAGTGGCATGGACATATATACACTACCAAATGTAAAATAGATAGCTAGTGGGAAGCAGCCGCATAGCACAGGGAGATCAGCTCCGTGCTTTGTGTCCACCTAGAAGGGTGGGATAGGGAGGGTGGGAGGGAGACGTAAGAGGGAGGGGATATGGGGATATATGTATATGTATAGCTGATTCACTTTGTTATAAAGCAGAAACTAACACACCATTGTAAAGCAATTATACTCCAATAAGGATGTTTAAAAAAAAAAAAAAAAAAAAAAGCATACCAGAGCCTGTGTTCTCCAGACTATTGAAATGCCCTTTTTAGTCATCCTTAACCATGTGCTTTAGTTTTCATTCTTCTCTAGATCTCCTCACATATTTTTTCCCCAAACTCTGGCACAGCAGAATTGAAAAAACATCCATGACTGGGGCAAAAGGAAGGAAAATTATAGCCAAAGCCAGAATTATCCTTACAATGCAAGAGATAGCATTCATGGGTATTAATATATTAATACTTTTACTTTTATAAAACTTAACTTTGTTCAAACTTTTATGATTTTTCTGAGAGACTCCTCTATTTATGGTCTTATATCCCTAATTGCTTACCTTATATTTAGGAGTGTTCATGATTTCCCCAGCACTGCTTCTCATGTTCTCTTTCAAAAGTATGAAATATTTATTAGTGATGTGTGTGTTTCTGTGTGTGGGTGTGTTTAAGGGGTAAATTTCAGTATACTATTACTATATTTTAAAACAATAATGTCAAAATAATAGTTTGATTTAAGAATATCCTTTAGGTAAACATGCTTTTCTTTTGATTGCTTAATATTAAGATATATTTAATAGTTACATCTAAATAAAACCTAAGAACTTGTCATAATAATTGTATTGAAATAAGACCTAAGGACTTACTACCTGACGGAAATGCAAGCCAAATGTCCACAAGGCAAAGACGAGAGATTATCACTGTGTCATCCAGATACTGAGGGTACGTGAGGCTTCATAAACCTTCCAAATGTTTTACCAGTGTCTGCTCAAGACTTCCATGTGTGATTGCAAAACTTTTATTATTTTATTTAAATATGGATATCATGGTGTGAGATAAATGAGTCTAGGACAGTGAAATATTGTTCTTGGGGGCTTTTAAATCCTTAAGGGCTGGAGGAGCAGAAGCAACACATATTCTCTACATGTCATTTTGAAGTGTAAAAATCAGCCTAATTTTGAAGAATACAAGATTTAGAAATTAACAGAAGGAGAGTAATTCATACCTTGCATTGGAATACTACCATGCAAGAAAGTTATTAGGGGGAAAATTTGCTACTCATCATGATCTAAAAGCATATATAGTTTCATCTCCCTCTGAACCAGTAGGTTTCATTCATTCATTCACTACTATTAGACAAAATTCTATGAAACTCATGATGATAGCACCTTTACAACAGCAGGAAGATTTATGAAGAATCTTGAAAAAAAATGAGGAACCAGTGAAGATAATTTCCTATCATTCTAACAGATGTAGCTATTGGTGATCCAGCCTCTTTTTTCCTTCAGTGATGATCAGGGAAATAGTTTAAATCAGATCATGATTGGCCAAGCTAAGGGTTTTACACATAGGCAAAAGGGAGGTACTGAGCATTTTTGAGTGAGTACTGATATGATGAGATCTGAAGAGAAGATAAATGAGAGTAATGTATGACAGTAGTGAAGAGGAGAGCTACAGAAGCAGAGAATGACAGAGCAAAGCAGGGAAAAAAGCAGCAAGGAGGACTTTGTGATTATTGAGATTGGTTATGCTGATGACTCTCAAGACATAAACAAAATTTATGATGGGGACAAAAGCATGCATTTAGGAGTATGTGGACACTACTAAGAAGGCGCCCAATCTGCTGGCTTTGGTAACTGAGTAAACTCTACCAGCCAAGGGTAATGTAGGCAGAGCAGCAGATTTGGAGAGAAGACCTGAGGGGTTCAGGTTTAAACAAATTGTGGTCAACATCCCCATGGGACACTCAGAGACCAGGCCACCAGGGAATTTGAATGTTTTTAGCAAAGGAGAGACATAAGTAGATTAGCATGTTTAATACCATTTGCCAAAGGTGTGAAGAAATGTATTTTGTAAAAGAAAAAAAAAAAAAAGGTCTTGTTTTGGTTTTATGATCATTAGGGGGAGCCCCAGCGCTTTTAATGCTTCTTTAGTTTATATCCAGATCAGAAATCTTGACAGTTTCAGAAAAAAAAATGTTCTTTTACATGCAAAGTTAGCATTTTATAAAAATTGTTGTACATCTGTGACTCATATGTGTCTGCAGGGTTTGTGAAATAGACTCAAAATGTGTCTTTCAAATGGCCAGTTGCACCTACTTTTTATTTTCCAGGGTATATAATGGCAAATAAGTGCCTTGACAACATTAAATATACTACTCTTGGCCATTTGCCCAACAGTGTGCATGTTAGAAAGAGCCATGAATGGAAAGTTGACATGATGCAGTGAGTCTGGGCACAGTGCAAGGGAACAGCCAAAAAAACTTAGAGAGAGGTACATGCAGTGTGTAACAGAGGGCCTACTCAGATCCAAGGTCTGCTTTTGTGATCATCTGTCAGGATATGGTCAGAAAGGAGATTCTTAGTAGAAAGGACATAGATGAGCCTTTGATTAGTCATTTCAAAGAAGAAAGGCCTGGGGAGAAGTAGATTCCTAGGAGGTTGGCAACTTTAAAAGCTCTGTTAGACTCAAGAAGTACAGCCAGATTATGACTGTTGTTCCTATAATGGAAGCCAGTTCCCTTCAGCCAGGTCTTAGAGATATTTTTGCTTGAAAGTGGATGTATTTATTTGCTAGGGCTGCCGTAACAAAATATCCCAGCCTGGGTGACTTAAACAACAGATATTTATTTTCTCACAGTCCTAGAAGCTGGAAGTCTAAGGTCAAGGTGTCGCAGTTTAGGGTCTCCTGAGTGGGATATGTCCTTGGCTTGCAGATGGTTGCCTTTTTGCTGTGTTTTCACATACAGTTTCTCTATGCACATACATCCCTGGTGTCTCTCAAGTGTGTCCAAATTTCCTCTTCCTATAAGGACACCAGTCAGATTGGACTAGAGCCCACTTATATGTCCTCATTTAATCTTAATTACCTCTTAAAGCCCCTGTCTCCAAACAAAGTCATATTCTAAGGTGGTGGGGGTTATAGCTTCAACACAAGAATTTTAGGAGCGCACAGTTCAATCCATACCAATAAACAAGGCTGGCCAGGGCACAGTATAGTAAAGGAAAGCTTACCTTCTTTCCATATACGGAAGTAAATGGTGGCAAAAGCTTAATGATCCAAAAATATTAATACTCTTAGAAGGTTGTTATTTTTATTGTAATTATTAAAATATATTTCTCATTAGCAATATTTACATATTTATTTTGAAAATAGTATTATAGGAAGCGTAAGAAATAAGGTCATCTTACATCCCCTTGAAAGACTATTTTTAATCTTGTTTTTAGCAAACTCGATTTTTCTTCTTGTACAAATATGATTTCAGCATAAAGACATTGAAAAATGGAGAATCTAGAGAAGACAGGTATTGATGAACTTGGGACAAATAAATTGAGCATGTTTATATCATTATAAAACAAAATTTAAACAAAACTGTATTTTAATCTTTTAATTGTTGACAGTTTGGTTTGTGTATTCTTTAATAAATAGTGACTGTTTAAACAGAAACTTAATACACTTTCAAGGATCATATAATTCATTAAGCATTATGCCAATCAATTCTATGGATTTTATTTATTTATTTGTAAATGCCTTTCTATATTTGCTATTGGATCAGAAACCAGAATAGGACATTGGGCTGTAAATTAGGAGCATTGAATTTATTTGTACCTACACCTGGCTGACTTCATGCAAGTTATTTAACCTCTTTAATTTTCAATTTCACTAGCCAAAGAGCTTTAACTGTGTAAAAAACTCTGAAACCACACAGTGCTTCACAAATATATTATTAGTATTGTAATCATTATACTATTTTTTATAAGAACAAGTTCCATTTACCTTATTGCACTTTTCTTATCATTAGTTCAAAATTATTTTTTCATACTCCAGCTATATATTGGCATTGTCAATATTAAACTCAGTTTTGGGGGGGTGGTCTGATTGAAGGAATAAGTACTATTGAGAAATTGTCATAGGATTGAATTCTCAGTATTCTCTGATGCCAAGGTTCATCTGAAAATTGCAATTCATGAAATCTCAAGTACAAATAGGATCCTTAAATACTAATGGCTTCTAAAATGTATTCTATTTTGAGTATTTCAGTATTTGGGAAAAAGGCTAAAATTCTGGGGTTATATTGAGGCAGATTCCTTATGAACAAGATCTAATTACATAGCAACCTTATGTTTTATTGAGACCTAGGTAATCACATACTAACATTAATTCTTTATATAATTCCTTTCTACCTTATTATATGTGCCAGCCTTCCCTAGATTCCTGCCAGATAACTGAAGCACCAATCCCCAAGTCAGAGAACTCATGCTATCTCCCTTAGGTCACCTTTGTTCTCTTCTCTTATTAGCTTTGCACACAGGTGATTGTGTGAGCAAATTTATCAGCACAGTCTCTGACATGCTGAATGCACAGAGCAAATGTAAGTTATCTCCATTCTGTTAATAAGGCAATGCATTCCAGTTATACAGGTTTCTTGTCCAGTTTCTGACAGAACTTTCTTCCATTGCTGTTATAAATTTTAATGTCATTGTTAGTTACTGGGATTGTGAGTATGTGACAGACATATGGGCCTTAACAAGACTCTTTATGTTTGTAAAAGTGTAAGGGAAATCTTCCCTACAGAGTTTCCTTTTTTGTTTGTTTTGTTTTTTTAAAATTTAGTTTAGATATTCATTAAGTGCCTACTATGTGCCAGGGATTATGCCAGCCCATGGCTGTACCATGTTAAAAAAGAAGGAACAGCCTCTGCTCTCACAGAGTTTATAGTCTAGAGGGAGTAACAGACAATAACCCAGCAAATATCAAACTGGTGAAACACATTTGATATGTGTTATAGAAAGAATAAACAGGATGCTGTCTCACATATAACAGTTAGTGTAGTCAACTGCAAAAATGGCCACAATTCCCCATCCTTTCTGTTTCCACACCCTTGTAGTGTGACACAGTAGCTTCTACCATCAAACGCTGGGGTCTATTTCCTCTCTCCTTGATTCTGAAGTGCCTGGTGAATTGATTTGACCAGTGGACTGTGGTAGATATGACAGTGTGCCTGCTCTGAGCATGGGCCTTAAGAAGCCTAGTATGCGTCCGAGCGCTTTCTCTCTCTCTCTCTTACACACACACACACACACACACACACTTGCATAGTAACCTGCCTTTTCATCATGTGAGCAAGTTGGCCTAGGCTTCTAGAATGCAAGAAACCACAAGGATCAGAGGCCAGTCTTCCTAGCTCCTAATGACTCACACTTGAATTGGCTGAATGAATGATCCGACCAAGACCAGAAGAACTTGCCTAGCTGAGTCCAGCCAAAATTCTTTACTGAAAGAATCATGAACTACAAACAGTTATTGTTTTAAAATATCATTGGAGTAGTTATTGTGAAGTAAATCTAACTGAGCGAGTTAAATAGAGGATACCTCAAGAAAAGCCTTAGAAGATGAGACTTCAGCTCAGATCTAGAGGATGAGAAAGTCAGTCATGTGAAGAGTGGTTGAAAGAGCACTCCAGGCAGAGGGAACTGCATGTGCTGAAGCCTTTTGGCTGAATTAGGTTGGTGTAGTATATGAACTCATGGTAGGACCACATGGATGAAATATATTGAACAAAGAGAAGAACAGGATAAGACAAAACTGGAAATGTAAACAAGAGCCTTATTATATGCTAGGCCTTGTAGGTTATGAGCAGAAGTTGGCTTTTATCCCTAAGGGCAGGGGGAATTATTGAATGCTTTTAAGCAAGGAGGTAATACAATTTAATTTATATTTTAGAAAAATTAGTGTGGCAAAGACCAGATGGGAGACTATTACAGTAGTTTGGGAGAGAGATGGTAGTAATTTATAATTACCTCCCATTTTCTTCCCCTTAGTAGACCTGGGGGTTATCTGGGGTATCCTCAAGTCATTTTGGGGGGTGCTAAACTCTGGGTCTGCCTACTTCTAGAGCTGTCCCTAAATAAATCCATGATGTTTTGCATATTCTCCTATGCCTGCATCTATCTCCATTAACAAGGATGTTGATGAGGACTGCAGAAGTCCTTTGTAAACACAAACTTGTACTTTTAGTTATATGAATAGTCATGTTTTTAAATAGCAAGAGAATGCTTTTCCTGACTTTCTGTTTTCTACTTTAAACACTTTTCCCCCTGACATTTGCTTTATTCTTTCATGGATCTGATTTACAATTTCAATCTAACATTATCAATATTTTACTCAAAATTTTCCATTCACTTACATTTTTTCTTTAAATGTTCATTCAAAGAAAGAAAAACACTTGAGATAATAATGAAATTCTTTTTAAATTTTTTTAAAAAATTCCTGTTGTTTTCTATTCAATCTGAATTAACATGTTCTTCTATACGTTGTTTCTTGACTCACATGAATTATATCTTACTCTTCATTTGCCCAGTATTTCAACAAGACCTATGACTATATATATATACAATCTTCAATCTTGCCAAATATGGATCTGAAAATTGTTCCATTTCGTGTTCTTTTGAGCTCTATCTCCTGTTCACTTGGAGTTTAAAGAAGAGATGATAATGATAATAACAAAGATAACGGCACATTAATTCCTTTCATTGAGTTTGCTTTTTAGTGCACTTAGCTAGATATTTTGTGCTTAAAAGAGATACCATCTTCCTATGAGATTAAATTAATTGAGACACAGAGAGATTAATGATTACATGTAGTGACATTATTAGTCCAAGCGAGATTCAAAGTCTCTTTCGTTCAATTATAGGCTGCTTCTGTTGAACCAAAAGATTTCCCTGGGGGTGACAAGGCTATCTGAATAACTATGTGATAAATGTTTCTCACATTTGTGAATTACATCTCCTTTAATGGGAACCTTGAAAGTAATCAAAAGAAAAAACAAGACAAAAATACATAGGTCCTATAAGAGAGCACCTAAAGAAATGACAAGAGCATAGTGAATATTTTTCTCAGTGATTTAAAAAAAAATCCTCTATTTTTTTTTCCAATTAACAGTGGGCTCAGAAGAAAACTAGAAACTTAAATGAGACATGAAAGAGATTTTTATTTTCTATTTCTCAAAGCACATAGAAATAACAGGTAAAAGATTATTCATCTGGTTTTTAAATAATTTGTTTTCATTTTTAAATCAATCAATAAACTCAGAACAGTGAACTAAGATTCATGAGACATGCAGAGATTATGGGAGCAAAACAGGGGCTAGAAGTAAAGGGGATTGTAATACATGAGGAAAAAGCATTTCTCTGTATCACAGTTTCTGACCTTGAAACAACTACTAACATGCTTTATAAAATTTCTGATTAAAATGTCTTGGGCTTCCTTAAATTTAATTCCCTTGTACTTAATTAAGAGCTTTCAAAACCTCAGAGAAAAACAGTTGACACTAAATTGTGTCTGTAGTTTAGGGAAATAGGACTACCCATTTCCTTTCAGTTTTACTTAAATGTGTGATTTAAATAGATCTGTTTAATTCAGTGAGGGAAAGTACCCAACCAAAAGTTTTCTCATATGTTCTAACTTAGTGCAAAAATATTTCCCTGAAGCCTGTCTTTGCAACTAACCCGTGTATTTGCTATTTGTATACAGTGCAACCTTATGAGAGCTTTTCTATTATTAAATGAGCATCACACAAAATGTAATAACTGGTCTCCCTAACTAGACTATAATCTCCTTGAAGAAAATTATTAAGGCTGGTGTTTGTATCCTCCATAGTCGTTAGCAAAGTCTTAGCATGAAGCATTAATAAGTTCATTATTCATTATATGGAAGGCTAGCGATTTAAAAAAGTCAAACCGTGTTTGTTATCCTTGAAAGATCAAAACTACAAAGAACAATATCAGCAAATAATTCTTTAAAATATTGTATTTAGTAATTTTGTCAATCTTATTTTGCATAGGAAGTGAAAGATAACTACAAAAACTGAAATTTCTTAGTTTTTGATATACTTTCTTTTGACACAAAGTTAATTAATTTCATAGAGAAATAGCTCTATTGTACTTATACTTTTTTTTTTTTTAATCAGTCATCCATTTTGTACATATCAGTGTATACATGTCAATCCCAATCGCCCAATTCAGCACACCACCATCCCCACCCCACCGCAGTTTTCCCCCCTTGGTGTCCATACATTTGTTCTCTACATCCGTGTCTCAGCTTCTGCCCTGCAAACCAGTTCATCTGTACCATTTTTCTAGGTTCCACATACATGTGTTAATATACGATATTTGTTTTTCTCTTTCTGAGTTACTTCACTCTGTATGACAGTCTCTAGATTCATCCACGTCTCAACAAATGACTCAATTTTGTTCCATTTTATGGCTGAGTAATATTCCATTGTATATATGTACCATATCTTCTTTATCCATTCGTCTGTCGATGGGCATTTAGGTTGCTTCCATGACCTGGCTATTGTAAATAGTGCTGCAATAAACATTGGGGTGCATGTGTCTTTTTGAATTACGGTTTTCTCTGGGAATATGCCCAGTAGTGGGATTGCTGGATCATATGGTAATTTTATTTTTAGTTTTTTAAGGAACATCCATATTGTTCTCCATAGTGACTGTATCAATTTACATTCCCACCAACAGTGCAAGAGGGTTCCCTTTTCTCCACACCCTCTCCAGCATTTGTTGTTTGTAGATTTTCTGATGATGCCCATTCTAACTGGTGTGAGGTGATACCTCATTGTAGTTTTGATTTGCATTTCTCTAATAATTAGTGATGTTGAGCAGCTTTTCATGTGCTTCGTTGCCGTCTGTATGTCTTCTTTGGAGAAATGTCTATTTAGGTCTTCTACCCATGTTTGGATTGGGTTGTTTGTTTCTTTAATATTGAGCTGAATGAGCTGTTTATATATTTTGGAGATTAATCCTTTGTCTGTTGATTCATTTGCAAATATTTTCTCCCATTCTGAAGGTTGTCTTTTCGTCTTGTTTATGGTTTCCTTTGCTGTGCAAAAGCTTTTAAGTTTCATTAGGTCCCATTTGTTTATTTTTCTTTTTATTTCCATTACTCTAGGAGGTGGATCAAAAAAGCTCTTGCTGTGATTTATGTCAAAGAGTGTTCTTCCTATGTTTTCCTCTAAGAGTTTTATAGTGTCCGGTCTTACATTTAGGTCTCGAATCCATTTTGAGTTTATTTTTCTATGGTGTTAGGGAGTATTCTAATTTCATTCTTTTACATGTAGCTGTCCAATTTTCCCAGCACCACTTATTGAAGAGACTGTCTTTTCTCCATTGTATATCTTTGCCTCCTTTGTCATAGATTAGTTCACCATAGGTGCATGGGTTTATCTCTGGGCTTTCTATCTTGTTCCATTGATCTATGTTTCTGTTTTTGTGCCAGTACCACATTGTCTTGATTACTGTAGCTTTGTAGTATAGTCTGAAGTCAGGGAGTCTGATTCCTCCAGCTCCGTTTTTTTCCCTCAAGACTGCTTTGGCTAATCGGGGTATTTTGTGTCTCCATACAAATTTTAAGATGATTTGTTCTAGTTATGTAAAAAAATGCCATTGGTAATTTGATAGGGATTGCATTGAATCTGTAGATTGCTTTGGGTAGTAGAGTCATTTTCACAATATTGATTCTTCCAATCCAAGAACATGGTATATCTCTCCATCTGTTGGTATCATCTTTAATTTCTTTCATCAGTGTCTTATAGTTTTCTGCATACAGGTCTTTTGTCTCCCTAGGTAGGTTTATTCCTAGGTATTTTATTCTTTTTGTTGCAGTGGTAAAGAGGAGTGTTTCCATAATTTCTCTTTCAGATTTTTCATCATTAGTGTATAGGACTGCAAGACATTTCTGTGCATTAATTTTGTATCCTGCACCTTTACCAAATTCATTGATTAGCTCTAGTAGTTTTCTGGTGGCATCTTTAGGATTCTCTATGTATAGTATCATGTCATCTGCAAACAGTGACAGTTTTACTTCTTTTTTTCCAATTTGTATTCCTTTTATTTCTTTTTCTTCTCTGATTGCTGTGGCTAGGACTTCCAAAACTATGTTGAATAATAGTGGTGAGAGTGGACATCCTTGTCTCGTTCCTGATCTTAGAGGAAATGCTTTCAGTTTTTCACCATTGAGAATGATGTTTGCTGTGGGTTTGTCATATATGGCCTTTATTATGTTGAGGTAGGTTCCCTCTATGTCCACTTTCTGGAGAGTTTTTATCATAAATCAGTGTTGAATTTTGTCAAAAGCTTTTTCTGCATCTATTGAGATGATCATATGGTTTTTATTCTTCAATTTGTTAATATGGTGTATCACATTGATTGATTTGCGTATATTGAAGAATCCTTGCATCCCTGGGATAAATCCCACTTGATTGTGGTGTATGATCCTTTTAATGTGTTGTTGGATTCTGTTTGCTAGTATTTTGTTGAGGATTTTTGCATCTATATTCATCAGTGATATTGGTCTGTAATTTTCTTTTTTTGTAGTATCTTTGTGTGGTTTTAGTATCAGGGTGATGGTGGCCTCATAGAATGAGTTTGGGAATGTTCCTTCCTCTACAATTTTTTTGGAAGAGTTTGAGAAGGATGGGTGTTAGCTCTTCTCTAAATGTTTGATAGAATTCACCTGTGAGGCCTTCTGGTTCTGGACTTTTGTTTGTTGGAAGACTTTTAATCACAGTTTCAATTTCATTACTTGTGATTGGTCTGTTCATATTTTCTGTTTCTTCCTGGTTAAGTCTTGGAAGGTTATACCTTTGTAAGAATTTGTCCATTTCTTCCAGGTTGTCCATTTTATTGGCATAGAGTTGCTTGTAGTAGTCTCTTAGGATGCTTTGTATTTCTGTGGTGTCTGTTGTAACTTCTTCTTTTTCATTTCTAATTTTATTGATTTGATTCCTCTCCCTCTTTTTCTTGATGAACCTGGCTAATGGCTTATCAATTTTGCTTATCTTCTCAAAGAACCAGCTTTTAGTTTTATTGATCTTTGTTATTGTTTTCTTTGTTTCTATTTCATTTATTTCCGCTCTGATCTTTATGATTTCTATCCTTCTGCTAACTTTGGGTTTTGTTTGTTCTTCTTTCTCTAGTTTCTTTAGGTGTCAGGTTAGATTGTTTACTTGAGATTTTTCTTGTTTCTTGAGGTAGGCTTGTATAGCTATAGAGTTCCCTCTTAGAACTGCTTTTGCCGCATCCCATAGGTTTTGGATCATCGAGTTTTCATTGTCATTTGTCTCTAGGTATTTTTTGATTTCCTCTTTGATTTCTGCAGTGGTCTCTTGGTTATTTAGTAATGTATTGTTTAGCCTCCATGTGTTTGTGTTTTTTACGTTTGTTTCCCTGTAATTGATTTCTAATCTCAGAGCGTTGCGGTCAGAAAAGACGCTTGATATGATTTCAATTTTCTTAAATTTACTGAGGCTTGATTTGTGACCCAAGATGTGATCTATCCTAGAGAATGTTCTGTGCACACTTGAGAAGAACGTGTAATCTGCTCTTTTGTATGGAATGTCCTATAAATATCAATAAATCTCTCTGGTCTATTGTGCCATTTAAAGCTTGTGTTTCCTTAGTAATTTTCTGTTTGGATGATCTGTCCATTGATGTAAGTGAGGTGTTAATGTCCCCCACTATTATTGTGTTACTCTCAATTTCCTCTTTTATAGCTGTTAGCAGTTGCCTTATATATTGAGGTGCTCCTATGTTGGAAGCATATATATTTATAATTGTTATATCTTCTTCTTGGATTGATCCCTTGATCATTATGTAGTGTTGTTCCTTGTCTCTTGTAACATTCTTTAGTTTAAAGTCTATTTTATCTGACATGAGTATAGCTACTCCAGCTTTCTTTTGATTTCCATTTGCATGGAATATCTTTTTCCATCCCCTCACTTTCAGTCTGTATGTGTCCCTAGGTCTGAAGTGGGTCTCTTATAGACAGCATATATATGGGTCTTGTTTTTGTATCCATTCAGCAAGGCTGTGTCTTTTGGTTGGAGCATTTAATCCATTCACGTTTAAGGTAATTATTGCTATGCATGTTCCTATGACCATTTTCTTAATTGTTTTGGGTTTGTTTTTGTAGATCCTTTTCTTCTCTTGTGTTTCCCACTTAGAGAAGTTCCTTTAGCATTTGTTGTAGAGCTGGTTTGGTGGTGCTGAATTCTCTTAGCTTTTGCTTGTCTGCAAAGCTTTTGATTTCTCCATCAAATCTAAATGAGATCCTTGCTAGGTAGAGTAATATTGGTTGTAGGTTCTTTCCTGTCATCACTTTAAGTATACCATGCCACTCCCTTCTGGCTTGTAGAGTTTCTGCTGAGAAATCAGCTGTTAACCTTATGGGAGTTCCCTTGTATGTTATTTGTCATTTTTCCCTTGCTGCTTTCAATAATTTTACTTTGTCTTTAATTTTTGCCAATTTGATTACTGTGTGTCTTGGCGTGTTTCTCCTTGGGTTTATCCTGTATGGGACTCTCTGCGCTTCCTGGACTTGGGTGGCTATTTCCTTTCCCATGTTAGGGAAGTTTTCGGCTATAATCTCTTCAGATATTTTCTCTGGTCCTTTCTCTCTCTCTTCTCCTTCTGGGACCCCTATAATGCGAACGTTGTTACATTTAATGTTGTCCCAGAGGTCTCTTAGTCTGTTTTCATTTCTTTTCATTCTTTTTTCTTTATTCTCTTCTGTAGCTGTGAATTCCACCATTCTGTCTTCCAGGTCACTTATCCGTTCTTCTGCCTCAGTTATTCTGCTATTGATTCCTTCTAGTGTAGTTTTCATTTCAGTTATTGTATTGTTCATCTCTGTTTGTTTGTTCTTTCATTCTTCTAGGTCTTTGTTAAACATTTCTTACATCTTCTCGATCTTTGCCTCCATTCTTTTTCCGAGGTCCTGGATCATCTTCACTATCATTATTCTGAATTCTTTTTCTGGAAGGTTGCCTATCTCCCCTTCATTTAGTTGTTTTTCTGAGGTTTTATCTTGTTCCTTCATCTGGTACATAGCCCTCTGCCTTTTCATCTTGTCTATCTTTCTGTGAATGTGGTTTTTGTTCCACAGGCTGCAGGATTGTAGTTTTTCTTGCTTCTGCTGTCTGCCCTCTGGTGGTTGAGGCTATCTAAGAGGCTTGATGGGAGGCTCTGGTCTATACTTGTTAATGAGTATTTTTATTCCCTTAATATATACAAAGTGCTGGTAAATGAAATAGGAAATTGGCCTTCATGAATCCCTTCTGTTTGTGTGTGTTTGGGAGTGGGGGAAGAATATAATTATTTAAAGAAATATATATATAAATATATATGTCCTTATGAAACAAATATAAATATCTATTTATATATGTATATACTTATACACATACATGCATATGATTGTAAATTATGGTAAGTGCTGTAATTCAGTAAAGTTCTATCCTAGATACGAACAAGAAATAACCAACTTTACATAGGGTCATCAGAGAAAGATGCTGTTTAAATTGTACCTGGATGGGGACTTCCCTGGTGGTGCAGTGGTTAGGACTCCATGCTCCCCATGCAGGGGGCCCGGGTTCGATCCCTGGTCAGGGAACTAGATCCCACGTGCATGCTGCAACTAAGGGTTCACATGCCACAACTAAGGAGCCAGCGAGCCGCAACAATGGAGCCTGCCTGCCACAACTAAGACCAGGCGCAACCAAATAAGTAAATAAAAATATTTTAAATTGTACCTGGGTGCTACTGACATGATTTATGCAAGTGCATGCCATGATTAGAGCTGTGTATTTCACAGTTCATTCTGCTTTCTGTGGATACATTAGTTTGGTCTGAAGCAAAATTAGAAACTGTAACTGTATTTTTAGAAGCCATCATAATTACCCATTGACAAAGCCATCATAACACAAGAATATGGAGATAGAAGAAGATGGATTTATAGTATTTTTAGAGTATTTTGGAGACCCCAGAGATTCTGATAACCACCAAATGATTTTTCTCTCTGACTTCTCAGTACATTTGAAATTCTTTTAATATTAGTCTGTGAAAAAATAAGATAAATGTAATAAATAAAATTAACTAAATTGTAGCATTGGTTAAAAACAAAACATGTAATGGATTGATTTATACATGCCAGGAAAACTTAGTAAAATATGTAATGAAGAGCCAATAATTTAGACAGCTGGACCTCACAAAGTCACATAATACTGACATTGAATCCTAATGTCATTAAGTAGATAAAACAACTATTTCAATTCAAACTCCAACCTCAAACTTCTTTTCTTTCCTCTCATCTATCAGTCTGCTGCATCTTTGTATTTGTAATAATTATATCAGAAACATTTTTCTATTTCTGATTATCTGATAGACACTATACAGAATAATACTGCATTATCTCAAGAGAACAACAGTTCATGCTGGCCTGTTGAACCTGAAATGCTCTTAAAAAGAACAAAAAAGAAATGAGAGCATAGATGATATTTTCACCCCAAACACCAAGTCAGTTGTATCTTTATCCTACAGTGGGCAACAGAATAAAGATAACAGCTAGATCACACAGTTATTTTGGAAAAGAAGTATTAACTCTGCCATCTCAGGTTGCTGGAGTGTTTTTGTCTCTCAAACATAGGTGCCAAACCAAATACAGGTAACCACTTTTTATTATGTCATATGACTGATAACAGAATAAGTGTCTACTTATGTTTCTATTTAAAAACCATGGTAACTCAAGGAGAAAAACCTAAGACATTACAGTTGTGAGAAAAATGATTTATTCTCTATCCAAATCCCAATTCCAGTGGAGATTTTCTTTTCTATATCTCTTGTAACATGAATAAATGGGCCAAGGGATTGTACCTGAATGTCTCTTTTGAGACCAGTGACTGATTTTAAATAAAGATTGCATTAACTCTAAGAATGTAATATGTGAAATTACAACCTGAAGAAAAATTTAATGTTTGTCTGAAAAAGTTACCTTTCAAGCTATCATTCTAGCAGTGATATTGCATATTGTTGCCTGAGTGGACCCACAGAACTTCTCTAGTATTCTTTTCCTCCTTCAAAAAAATCTAAGGGCCAACTTACAACATAATTTTTTTTTTAAGTGAGACCTTAGGCATAAAGGGAACAAAATTATCTGTCAATACAATGGTGAACTGATCTCCTTATTGCAAAATCATCAGTCATGCTGGGCTGCATTTATTATGTGATATTAAGATTATCAGAGATATGAATGGTTGGTAACTCATTTGGCTTGCAGAGACCTCTGGTCATAAAATATAAAAAGTAAGTAAAAAATTTTAAAACTCAATTGAAAAGGGCAGACAGCCTGCAGATGATTTTGATTCTCAGTAATGTTTATAACATTTATTATGCACTAAAGAGTTCAGTGGTAGAAGTATGCTATTACTGTTGAAACAGCTTGGAGCATATAACATATACTTACAACGTTAAGCAGCCTGTCATGGAGGCATTTAGACAAAATATTCTTGATTAATGCACTATCCATTCTTACTCTACCTTTCACTGTAAAATATTCATAATATGTCTTGAAGCATATACAAGTTCACTTTATAAAATACAGATATGTCTACCTGCTAAGTGGTATTTAAAGCCTTTGGTTAGACTTCTGTGATGATTTCAGCTATCCAAATGCATATTTTTCCTTCCAGGAAAGATGATTCATTGCATTTTTTTATTTTTAAATTAAAACTCTATCTCAGAATTGCATTATAAATTATCTCTTAAGGCAAAATATAGTATATCCTATGGTAGGGGTTTACATGATAAAGCCTTTAGTTTCTCTTCATTTCAAATATGTGATAAGTTTTCTCTAGAACACAAAGACTTGCAAGAATTATGCCTACTGAACTGACTACTCATAGTTGGTTCATCCATAGGGATGGCATCTTTGGTGGTCTATTGCAGAAGTCCATGGAGAGCCTCTCTAGAATCTCTTCACATAATATGAGGTTGATGGTTTTGATAAAATGAGAGAGGCAAACTGTGAATAAAACTCTTTCGCCAGTTTCAGATTTATGGTAACTTTTATACAGACCTAGAAGAGGCCAAACTATTAGTGTTGACACTAATTGATAAGGGATATAAAAACAGAACAGAACATTTTGTCTTCCTTCCCACAATAGGTGGTACTATCTGTGGAATAGATTCCACAGTCCTTTATACATGAATGTCTCCCAGTTCCCTTAAGTGCATCCGTAGAGTGGAGTGGACAAAAAAAGACTACTGTGATTTGCTGAGATGGGCAATTAGAGCCAAGTAGTCAGTGTACTTATCTCTGATTTAATAAACTCGATTTCTGATTATTTGACTTCTTTTTTTAAATTTAATTTATTTTTATACAGCAGGTTCTTATTAGTCATCCATTTTATACACATCAGTGTATACACGTCAATCCCAATCTCACAGTTCAACACACAACCTCCCCCAGCCCCTGCTGCTTTCCCCCCTTGGTATCCATACGTTTGTTCTCTACATCCGTGTCAACTTCTACCCTGCAAATAGGTTCATCTGTACCATTTTCCTAGGTTCCACATATATGCGTTAATATATGATATTTGTTTTTCTCTTTCTGACTTACTTCACTCTGTATGACAGTCTCTAGATCCATCCACGTCTCTACAAATGACCCAATTTCGTTCCTTTTTATGGATGAGTAATATTCCATTGTATATATGTACCACAATTCTTTATCCATTCATCTGTCGATGGGCATTTAGGTTGCTTCCGTGACCTGGCTATTGTAAATAGTGCTGCAATGAACATTGGGGTGCATGTGTCTTTTTGAATTACGGTTTTCTCTGGGTATATGCCCAGTAGTGGGATTGCTGGATCATATGGTAATTCTATTTTTAGTTTTTTAAGGAACATCCATACTGTTCTCCATAGTGACTGTTTCAATTTACATTCCCACCAGCAGTACAAGAGGGTTCCCTTTTCTCCACACCCTCTCCAGCATTTATTGTTTGTAGAATTTTTGATGATGGCCATTCTGACTCGTGTGAGGTGATACCTCATTGTAGTTTTGATTTGCATTTCTCTAATAATTAGTGATGTTGAGCATCTTTTCATGTGCTTCTTGGCCATCTGTATGTCTTCTTTGGAGAAAAATGTCTATTTAGGTCTTCTGCCCATTTTTGGATTGGGTTGTTTGTATTTTTAATATTGACCTGCATGAGCTGTTTATATATTTTGGAGATTAATCCTTTGTCCGTTGATTCATTTGCAAATATTTTCTCCATTTTGAGGGTTGTCTTTTCGTCTTGTTTATGGTTTCCTTTGCTGTGCAAAAGCTTTCAACTTTCATTAGGTCCCATTTGTTTATTTTTCTTTTTATTTCCATTACTCTAGGAGGTGGATCAAAAAAGATCTTGCTGTGATTTATGTCAAGGAGTGTTCTTCCTATGTTTTCCTCTAAGAGTTTTATAGTGTCCGGTCTAACATATAGGTCTCGAATCCATTTTGAGTTTATTTTTGTGTATGGTGTTAGGGAGTGTTCTAATTTCATTCTTTTACATGTAGCTGTCCAGTTTTCCCAGCACCAATTATTGAAGAGACTGTCTTTTCTCCATTGTATATTGTATATCTCTGGCCTTTCTATCTTGTTCCATTGATCTATATTTCTGTTTTTTTGCCAGTACCGTATTGTCTTGATTACTGTAGCTTTGTAGTATAGTCTGAAGTCAGGGAGTCTGATTCCTCCAGCTCCGTTTTTTTCCCTCAAGACTGCTTTGGCTAATCGGGGTATTTTGTGTCTCCATACAAATTTTAAGATTTTTTGTTGTAATTTGGTAAAAAATGCCATTGGTAATATGATAGGGATTGCATTGAATCTGTAGGTTGCTTTGGTTAGTAGAGTCATTTTCACAATATTGATTCTTCGAATCCAAGAACATGGTATATCTCTCCATCTGTTGGTATCATCTTTAATTTCTTTCATCAGTGTCTTATAATTTTCTACGTACAGGTCTTTTGTCTCCCTAGGTAGGTTTATTCCTAGGTATTTTATTCTTTTTGTTGCAGTGGTAAAGAGGAGTGTTTCCATAATTTCTCTTTCAGATTTTTCATCATTAGTGTATAGGAATGCAAGACATTTCTGTGCATTAATTTTGTAAACTGCACCTTTACCAAATTCATTGATTAGCTCTAGTAGTTTTCTGGTGGCATTTTTAGGATTCTCTATATAGAGTATCATGTCATCTGCAAACAGTGACAGTTTTACTTCTTCTTTTCCAATTTGTATTCCTTTTATTTCTTTTTCTTCTCTGATTGCCGTGGCTAGGACTTCCAAAACTATGTTGAATAATAGCGGTGAGAGTGAACATCCTTGTCTTGTTCCTGATTTTAGAGGAACTGCTTTCAGTTTTTCACCATTGAGAATGATGTTTGCTGTGGGTTTGTTGTATATGGCCTTTATTATGTTGTGGTAGGTTCCCTCTATGACCACTTTCTGGAGAGTTTTTATCATTAATGGTGTTGAATTTTGTCAAAAGCTTTTTCTGCATCTATTGAGATGATCATATGGTTTTTCTTCTTCAGTTTGTTAATATGGTGTATCACACTGATTGATTTGCGTATATTGAAGAATCCTTGCGTCCCTGGTATAAAACCCACTTGATCATGGTGTATGATCTTTTTAATGTGTTGTTGGATTCTGTTTGCTGGTACTTTGCTGAGGATTTTTGCATCTATATTCATCAGTGATATTGGTCTGTAATTTTTTTTTTTTTGGTGTATTTATTTATTTATTTTTGGCTGTGTTGGGTCTTCGTTTCTGTGCGAGGGCTTTCTCTAGTTGTGGCGAGCAGGGGCCACTCCTCATCACGGTGCGCAGGCCTCTCACTATCGTGGCCTCTTTTTTTGCAGAGCACAGGCTCCAGACGCACAGGCTCAGTAGCTGTGGCTCATGGGCCCAGCTGCTCCGTGGCATGTGGGATCTTCTCAGACCAGGGCTCGAACCCGTGTCCCCTGCATTGGCAAGCATGCTCTCAACCACTGCGCCACCAGGGAAGCCCTGTAATTTTCTTTTTTTGTAGTATCTTTGTCTGGTTTTAGTATCAGGGTGATGGTGGCCTCATAGAATGAGTTTGGGAGTGTTCCTTCCTCTGCAATTTTTTTGGAAGAGTTTGAGAAGGATGGGTGTTACCTCTTCTCTAAATGTTTGATAGAATTCACCTCTGAAGCCATCTGGTCCTGGACTTTTGTTTGTTAGAAGATTTTTAACCACAGCTTCAATTTCATTACTTGTAATTAGTCTGTTCATATTTTCTATTTCTTCCTGTTTCAGTCTTGGAAGGGTATACCTTTCTAAGAATTTGTCCATTTCTTCCAGGTTGTCCTTTTTATTGGCATAGATTTGCTTGTAGTAGTCTCTTAGGATGCTTTGTATTTCTGTGGTGTCTGTTGTGATGTCTGCTTTTTCATTTCTAATTTTAATTGATTTGAGTCCTCTCTCTCTTTTTCTTGATGAGTCTGGCTAGTGGTTTATCAATTTTGTTTATCTTCTCAAAGAACCAGCTTTTAGTTTTATTGATCTTTGCTATTGTTTTCTTTGTTCCTATTTCATTTATTTCTGCTCTGATCTTTATGATTTCTTTCCTTCTGCTAACTTTGGGTTTTGTTTGTTCTTCTTTCTCTAGCTCCTTTAGGTGTCAGGTTAGATTGTTTACTTGAGATTTTTCTTGTTTCTTGAGGTAGGCTTGTATAGCTATAGAGTTCCCTCTTAGAACTGCTTTTGCCACATCCCATAGGTTTTGGATCATCGAGTTTTCATTGTCATTTGTCTCTAGGTATTTTTTGATTTCCTCTTTGATTTCTGCAGTGGTCTCTTGGTTATTTAGTAATGTATTGTTTAGCCTCCATGTGTTTGTGTTTTTTACGTTTGTTTCCCTGTAATTGATTTCTAATCTCAAAGCGTTGTGGTCAGAAAAGACGCTTGATATGATTTCAATTTTCTTAAATTTACTGAGGCTTGATTTGTGACCCAAGATGTGATCTATCCTAGAGAATGTTCTGTGTGCACTTGAGAAGAACGTGTAATCTGCTCTTTTGGATGGAATGTCCTATAAATATCAATTAAATCTCTCTGGTCTATTGTGCCATTTAAAGCTTGTGTTTCCTTAGTAATTTTCTGTTTGGATGATCTGTCCATTGATGTAAGTGAGGTGTTAATGTCCCCCACTATTATTGTGTTACTCTCAATTTCCTCTTTTATAGCTGTTAGCAGTTGCCTTATATATTGAGGTGCTCCTATGTTGGAAGCATATATATTTATAATTGTTATATCTTCTTCTTGGATTGATCCCTTGATCATTATGTAGTGTCGTTCCTTGTCTCTTGTAACATTCTTTAGTTTAAAGTCTATTTTATCTGACATGAGTATAGCTACTCCAGCTTTCTTTTGATTTCCATTTGCATGGAATATGTTTTTCCATCCCCTCACTTTCAGTCTGTATGTGTCCCTAGGTCTGAAGTGGGTCTCTTATAGACAGCATATATATGGGTCTTGTTTTTGTATCCATTCAGTGAGCCTGTGTCTTTTGGTTGGAGCATTTAATCCATTCACGTTTAAGGTAATTATCGCTATGTATGTTCCTATGACCATTTTCTTAATTGTTTTGGGTTTGTTTTTGTAGATCCTTTTCTTCTCTTGTGTTTCCCACTTAGAGAAGTTCCTTTAGCATTTGTTGTGGAGCTGGTTTGGTGGTGCTGAATTCTCTTAGCTTTTGCTTGTCTGTAAGGCTTTTGATTTCTCCATCAAATCTGAATGAGATCCTTGCTGGGTAGAGTATGCTTGGTTGTAGGTTCTTCCCTTTCATCACTTTAAATATGTCATGCCACTCCCTTCTGGCTTGTAGAGTTTCTGCTGAGAAATCAGCTGTTAACCTTATGGGAGTTCCCTTGTATGTTATTTGTCGTTTTTCCCTTGCTGCTTTCAATAATTTTACTTTGTCTTTAATTTTTGCCAGTTTGATTACTATGTGTTTCAGCATGTTTCTCCTTGGGTTCATCCTGTATGGGACTCCCTGCACTTCCTGGACTTGGGTGGTTTTTCCTTTCCCATGTTAGGGAAGTTTTCGGCTATAATCTCTTCAAATATTTTCTCGGGTCCTTTCTCTCTCTCTTCTCCTTCTGTGACCCCTATAATGTGAATGTTTTTACACTTAGTCTTGTCCCAGAGGTCTCTTAGGCTGTCTTCATTTCTTTTCATTGTTTTTTCTTTAGTTTGTTCTGCAGCTGTGAATTCCACCATTCTGTCTTCCAGGTCACTTATCCGTTCTTCTGCCTCAGTTATTCTGCTATTGATTCCTTCTAGTGTAGTTTTCATTTCAGTTATTGTATTGTTCATCTCTGTTTGTTTGTTCTGTAATTTTTCTAAATGTTTGTTAAACATTTCTTGCATCTTCTCGATCTTTGCCTCCATTCTTTTTCCGAGGTCCTGGATCATCTTCACTATCATTATTCTGAATTATTTTTCTGTAAGGTTGCCTATCTCCCCTTCACTTAGTTGTTTTTCTGAGGTTTTATCTTGTTCCTTCATCTGGTACATAACCCTCTGCCTTTTCATCTTGTCTATCTTTCTGTGAATGTGGTTTTTGTTTCACAGGCTTCAGGATTGTAGTTCTTCTTTCTTCTGCCTTCTGCCCTCTGGTGGATGAGGCTGTCTAATAGGCTTGAGCAAGTGTCCTGATGGGAGAGACTGGTGGTGGGTAGAGCTGGCTGTTGCTCTGGTGAGCAGAGCTCAGTAAAACTTTAATCCACTGGTGTGCTGATGGGTGGGGCTGAGTTCTCTCCCTGTTGGTTGTTTGGCCTGAGGCAACCCAACAATGGAGCCTACCTGGGCTCTTTGGTGGGGCTAGTGGCAGACTCTGGGAGGGCTCATGCCATGGAGTACTTCCCAGAATTTCTGTTACCAGTGTCCTTGTCCTCACGCTGAGACACAGCCACCCCCCACCTCTGCAGGAGAACCTCCAACACTAGCACGTTGGTCTGGTTCAGTCTCCTATGGGATCACTGCTCCTTCCCCTGGGTCCTGATGTGCACCCTACTTTGTGTGTGCCCTCCAAGAGTGGAGTCTCTCTTTCCCCCAGTCCTGTTGAAGTCTTGCAATCAAATCCCGCTAGCCTTCGAAGTCTGATTCTCTAGGAATTCCTCCTCCCGTTGCTGGATCCCCCCAGGTTGGGAAACATGACGTGGGGCTTAGAACCTTCCCTCTGGTGGGTGGACTTCTGTGGTATAAGTGTTATCCAGTTTGTGAGTCACCCACGCAGCAGTTATGGGATTTGATTTTATTGTGATTGCACCCCTCCTACCGTCTCATTGTGGCTTCTCCTTTGTCTTTGGATGTGGGGTATCTTTTTTGTTGAGTTCCAGTGTCTTCCTGTCGATGATTGTTAAGCAGTTAGTTGTGATTCCAGTGCTCTCGCAAGTGGCAGTGAGAGCACATCCCTTTACTCCGCCATCTTGAACCAATATCCATTAGTTGCATTTTTTTTTCTACTAGTGTACTGCAGAGTTCACCACCAGATGAAATTTAAACAATTATACTGTTACCTGTGCCAGAGATTACCCATGCTCCAC
Source organism: Balaenoptera acutorostrata (assembly GCF_949987535.1). Classification (NCBI taxonomy): domain Eukaryota; kingdom Metazoa; phylum Chordata; class Mammalia; order Artiodactyla; family Balaenopteridae; genus Balaenoptera; species Balaenoptera acutorostrata. Next base: position 45,120,454 of record NC_080079.1, read on the forward strand.
CTACTGCTAACAGGGGTTCTTTATCCTCAGCCAGCCAACAGGTGATTCAGCTCAGAGTCAAAAATCATATTTTAGCCTCTGTTTTCATTGACTACTGCTGATACAAACTCATAGGGGCTGGTTTACTTGGGAAGTAAACTCAGAGATGGAGATTTGCATACAGGAAATTCCCTTTAAAGTGTTCTCACAGGAAAATCCTGTGTAAATCACAGGATTTACACCTGTAAAGAAAGGGAAGCAAGCAAGACTGGGAAGAGGGGGAAGTTGGCTGAAACTTCAACAGTTGCCTCAGCCAACTCCATGGGGTAATATGAAGCTATAAAGACCCTTTATAGTCTCGTGTTGGGGGATGAACTGGGCTTTCATACCCCTGTGTTTCCCAGCAGTCACTATAATTAAAAACAGCAGATTATTAGGGAAGTGGACAAAATTTTCATACCACAATCTTTTTATCTCCTTTTTAGATGAACACACTTATCTCTAAATTTTCTAACATCTAAGACTGTATGTAAAATGCAATACTAACTTAAGGGAAAAGACATTGTTGTAAATATTCGCTAAAAATAAACATGTCCACATATACAGCTAAAATTTCTACAGATCATATATCTAGAAGACAATATTTCAACGTTTTGCTAGTCTTTAAAACAACCCAGATTGCTTTTAAGACTTCTCTCCCTAAAAATACAGAAATGAATACTTTAATTATAGATTATAACTATATAATTATAAATTATAAATTAATAATAAAACCACATGGTAGGAATATGAAAAGTTAACGTTGTTAGGAATAGCTCATTAACTACAATTTGTTATTTATTTGGAGGTTTTTATGAGAGAAAGTATAAGTCATAAAGAACATAGTTGAAAAAATAAAAGGTATATTTATAGTGTCTTACATTTGCAATGAATATAGATAGTGCTATATTATAAATTTAAAAAATTTGTCTTAAATACCAACTTTTCCTATAGATAAGTTTATAAAAATATTATAAAGTTGCTCTAAAAGCTACTGATCTGCTTTAATTTATAATAACAAATATACTTTGCTCAAAATAGAAGAAATTGAATTACAGACACAAGGATGTTCCATGATACCAAAAGGTACTTCTAGATATAAATTTAAGATGAAGTGTTAGCAGTTCTTTTATTTTTAATAACTGCTGATTATATGTTAAATATTTTGGGGGTTATGATTAAGTGAGGATGATTAAAATTTTATAAAAATTAGAATTTGATTTCAAGACTAATCACATTAAATCAAATAAAATAGAACACTTTCTGAAGTAAAATTGATACCTGTTTATGCCTGTGAGGCTGTGGGAGATTTCAACTCTTTAAGAACAGTAAATTATAGTCACTACTAATGAACGATTTTAGATTAGTTTGTATAAAATCAAGGTACAGGTAATACCTCTACTTATGATTTGATCATGGCAGTAACTGTCAAAATACCTTGAGTTCAACATTTCTATTAACACTGACTTCAAATCTGCCCTGACATGCCTTGACTGCAACAACTAAGAAATTTTCATTCTTGTGAGGCGCCATCACATAACTTGACCTTCACCTGCCAAAAAATACATCACTTATAATTTTTTAAATTATTCTGTATTATTTAAAATAGTTTCTTACTCTGCCACAATATATTTTGTCAAATCAATATCTCACGTTATTTAAAAATTAAAGGGACAAATACCTGTTCTTAAAAAATGTTCTTCAGTCATATAGGAATTGTCACTGTATAAGGGAAGAATTCAATTTAACCACACAAATGTAAAACTATTATAATTTTGACATTATATCATGTCAACCTAAAGGTATCAGACATGCTGGCCTTTACCAACACATTAAATGTTAAATGTTATCTCTTTAGGGAACTCACTTTGCTTCAAACCAAGCACTGATATCCCATTCTAGAATGTCTTAAATGGAGGTCATCAACTTGATCCAAAATATACTCATATTTATTTTTGTTAAGATAGTTATCAATTTGAAATTCAAATTTAATATTTGTTTTAGAATTTGAGGAACCCTGAAGCAATTTGTTTTTCCCCAGATGACATCAGTTTTGGAAGTGTTACACGAAGTAGAAGATAGAAATAATACCACTAGAGAGGTGACATTTGGAAGGATGTCTTTTATCCCACTTCAGAAAAGAGAGTCACAAAGATGATTTCTCGACTCTTTAAAGGTCCCTGTAAATCACAGCAAAGAAGGCTGTGTATTTACCCTAACCATGAAAAAAAGAGAAGAGCCAGTTCCAAGAGCCTGAAGGGAACATCAGAAACTCCCAAGAGCACCATGGAGGAAACAAGTGGCCAGATTGTCTTATACTGAGAAAAGTGTAAAAATATTTAACTTTTAAAAAGGTGTACCCACCCCTTATTTTCAGAATGATTCTGAAGAAGCCTAAAGGCAGTAAGTATAAAACCTTTGAGAGGGGAAAATTATAACCACCACCACCGCAACCAAAGGAATAAGTGCAGTTATCCAGCATAAATAGGATGAGTTGTTTTCATACAGTGGAAGTTTTGCAGTTTTGTTCTCATCAACAGAATTATTCATAAATCTGTTCCATACAAATTCCATGTTCTTTCCCTGGTTGCAGTTGGTAACAGAAATGGTAGTAGTAATAGATCCTTTTAGAATACACTACTGACCAGGAAATCATTAGTCTTCTAAAGGATTCATAAATGTTGGTGATATTATCTGTATTTTGGAGATAAAGAAGTTTGTGCTTTAACAGGTTATCAGTTGTTTAAGGGTCAAAATCAAGAAGAGCTTAAGGCCAATTAGAACCTAGATTTGGATACAAAGTCCATGCCCATCCACTTGTTCTCCTCCTTAAACAGTGTTTTGAATGAGCTTCAACTTTTGCTTAATAATGAAGTCTTAATTTTGAATATATCTATAGTATTAATTACTCCTTTAATCGTATTGAGGGTTATTTATCTCCTAACTAAATGGTCCAAGATTTATGATTTGAATTGGTGTGATTTCCTGCATGCAGCATGGCTTTTAAAGGCTTTAAAATATACTGTAAAGGGTAAACCTGGTTACATCAATTTAATCTGATGTTTTCCTAAACAGACAAATACATATATTTTTTTCTGTATATTGTATATATATATAATATAAAGAATCACAGAATCTACTTTTTTTGCTTCTCTCTCTCTCTCATCTTTGTCTCTTCTGTGAAAACAGACATTCAACTACACATTGAGAGGTGTTTTCCTCATATATTGGCATCACCCACTGCTTAATTCTTAAGCCAAAGAAAGACTCAGTATTCAAAGTATGAGTTTAAGATTATGAGTTATATTTACTAAAGTGGCATATTATCATAACAATATATTTTAATTTTATGACTTCCAGTATGTCTTGAGAAGAAGGAGGAAAAACCAGATGTTAAAACTATTTTAAAGAAAATTACTTTGCAGTTTTCTGGAAACCATAGCTTACAAATTTATTTTGTCTCAAAGATAATTTATGTGATAGATTATCTCTTCTGGGTGGCCATAGATACAAAAACAGATTTACTCCACCTGTTTATTACCCTAGCAGCTTCTAAACAGAATTCTGTTTTAACTTTCATTTGTGATCTCCCTAGGCTTTGGCTGATTTGCTAATGCCCTGTATGAACAAGATAATCTAATTAAACAAACAGGATTATAAAGTTATAAGATATAAAACTGAAGGAAACTTATGGGCTATTTCATTGAACCTTACAGATTCTTCCTGTGTATGTGTGTGTGTGTGTGTGGAGCTCAATGAGTTAAATTGGCCATTTAATCTCCTTAGATTGGACAACCAGTGTCCTTAACACTTACTGTGCTAAGTCAACATCACTACTCAGAAACACTGAGACCAATTGGTAAAGTCGAATATAAATATATTTGGAAAACACATTTTTGTTTAAATTTTCCTCACAAATTTATGAGGATAAAATCAAACGGTATACTGGAAATGAAAGCACTATTAAAAGTATAAACTATTATACATATATTAGTTAATTCTTTACTTTATAAACATTTTATTTTCTGAAATAAAAATGGCCTAGTGTTAATTGCAGTGGCACATGTGAATTTTTCCAGGTTGTCTTTTAATAAGTTGATAAGTGACATTCCATTTAGTAAACCTAGGCAAGTAAACAGTGTGATGCATGATGTAACCACAACCCAGGCCTTTTTTTAACAAGCTCCCTCTGTGCCTCAGTATAAAATGAAAGCATCATCTGCCTCTTTATATTTCATATCACTTCTCTATTTTGATCATGAAGAATTGAGATTTTTACTTTTCATTTAAGGGAATACTTGTCACATTTTTATCTTTTTTCTTCTTTTATAGATTTCATGCTAATAAGGATTGGCTTTCCTTATCTAGAAAAATATTTTCATGGACAAACTGCAGTGACATGGTTGCCAACCTGGTTTAATGGTTCACATTAAGAATAATCATTTCTTTATGTTGATAGAAATGCTCTCAATAAACCAGTACATTGCACCTTATGCCATCAGTATACTTGGAAAACTAAAAGGGCAGAGCCTGGAATAAATTTCAACTCCTAATCAAGCAAAGAAAATAGAGAAGGATTAAAATAATAGATTGATTCATTGTTGACAGAATGTTTTTAAGCGCTTTTGAGAGAGACACTGCTCTCCGCAAATGTCAAACCAACTAGCTGCTGCTTCTTGACAAAGTGTATTGCTTACAGAATTGTTAAGAAAGCTACTTGTTTATGGAGCCCTCATGTTTCTCCTTTCAGAGTTTTTCTCTTCAGTCTTATCTCCCTACTCCATCAGAAGCCTATATGATGCCATATTCCAGCCATTACAAGCGAAATGACACAAAAGCCAGGCATTCAGTAAAGGACTTGAGGATACTCTATGATTGTGTATGTGTATATGACGTATGAGTGTTATAAATTTTTGAGTGCATGTGCTTTTGAAGCAGGGACTCATTCCTTAAGTACTACTGATTGTTGCCATAACTAATTGTGTGCTCTAGAAATAACATAGAGATTAAATTTTTACCTGGAATCTTTTAATTTCTAAATGCCAGTTTTGGTTATGGGCTGAATTGTGTTTCCTTCAACACCCCCAATTTGTATGTTGAAGTTTTAACCCCTAGTAACTCAGAAAGTGACTATATTTTGAGACAGGACTTTTGAAGAGGTAAATAAGGTAAAATGAGGTCATAATGGATGGGCCCTAATCCAACATAACTGGTGTTCAAATAAGAAGAGGAGATTAGGACACAGAAAATTCACAGACTAAGGGGTGACCATAGGAGGACACAGCAAGAGGTAGGCCAACTGCAAGCCAGGGAGAGAGGCCTTAGAAGAAACAAAACCTGCCGACACCTTGATCTTGGATTTCTAGTTTCTAGAACTGTAAGAAAATAAATTTCTATTGGTTAAGCTACCCAGTCAGTGGTATTTTGTTATGGCAGCCTTAGCAAACTAGTGCAGTCTCCTTTTTCAAAATATTTTCTTGGTCAAATAAAACATGTCAGAGTGTCACATTTTGCCTGAATTTTGCTGTATAAATTTTACCTCTGCTTTATTTACTCATTGAATCATAGTTTACCAAACTAGCTCTATAATTTGGTATTAATTGGTCAAAGCATGCAGTTTTACCTCATTATTTTTTAATTAAATATTTTATTTTAATATAATCGTAGATTCAGCTGCAGATGTGAGAAATAATACAGAGAAATCCTGTGTATACTTTACTAAGTTTCCTCCAATGATAACAATGCAATAAATCTCACACCAGGATATTGGCATTAATATACTCAATATACAGAACATTTCGATCGTCACATTGCCATCACGTTGCCCCTTTTTCTGTTTGTTTGTTTTATTATTTATTTAATTTAATTAATTTATTTTTGGCTGTGTGGGGTCTTCGTTGCTGTGCACGGGCTTTCTCTAGTTGAGGCAAGCGGGGGCTCCTCTTTGTTGCAGTGCACGTGCTTCTCATTGCGGTGGCTTCTCTTGTTGCAGAGCACAGGCTCTAGGCATGCGGGCTTCAGTAGTTGTGGCATGTAGGCTTAGTAGTTGTGGCTCGCGGGCTCTAGACCACCAGCTCAGTAGTTTTGGCACACGGGCTTAGTTGCTCTGTGGCATGTGGGATCTTCCCAGACCAGGGCTTGAACCCATGTCCCCTGCATTGGCAGGTGGATTCTTAACCACTGCGCCAGCAGGGAAGCCCATCCATCATGTTGCCCTTTTATAGCCATACCCACTTCCCTCCCACCTTCATTTACTTCTTAAACACTGAAACCACTAGTGTGTTCTCCATTTCCATAATTTTCTCATTTCAAGAATGATATACCAATGGAATCATACTGTACATAACTTCAGACAGGACGGGGTTAAAGTAGCAGCTGATTAGGGGGCTCTGGCTCACTCAGGCCAGGGGGAGGGAGGGGTACTGAATTCAGGGCGAGCCTGCGGTGGCAGAGGCTAGCTTGACGTTGCAACAGCCTGAGGCGGGCCATGTGTTCTCCCAGGGAAGTTGTCACTGGATCACGGGACCCTGGCAGTGGCGGGCTGCACAGGCTCCTAGGAGGGGAGGTGTGGATAGTGACCTGTGCTTGCACACAGGCTTCTTGGTGGCTGCAGCAGCAGCCTTAGCGTTTCATGCCCGTCTCTGGTGTCCGCGCTGGTAGCCGCGCGCCCATCTCTGGAGCTCGTTTAGGCGGTGCTCTGAATCCCCTCTCCTCGCGCGCCCTGAAACAATGGTCTCTTGCCTCTTCGGCAGCTCCAGACTTTTTTCCAGACTCCCTCCCGGCTAGCTGTGGTGCGCTAGCCTCCTTCAGGCTGTGTTCACGCAGCCAACCCCAGTCCTCTCCCTGCGATCCGACCTCTGAAGCCGACCTCTGAAGCCCGAGCCTCAGCTCCCAGCCCCGCCCGCCCCGGCGGGGGAGCAGACAAGCCTCTCGGGCTGGTGAGTGCTGCTCGGCACCGCTCCTCTGTGTGGGAATCTCTCCGCTTTGCCCTCCGCACCCCTGTGGCTGCGCTCTCCTCCGTGGCTCCGATGCTTCCCCCCTCTGCCACCCGCAGTCTCTGCCCGCGAAGGGGCTTCCTAGTGCGTGGAAACCTTTCCTCCTTCACAGCTCCCTCCCACTGGTGCAGGTCCTGTCCTTATGCTTTTGTCTCTGTTTTTTTTTTTTTTTCTTTTGCCCTACCCAAGTACGTGGGGAGTTTCTTGCCTTTTGGGAAGTCTGAGGTCTTCTGCCAGCGTTCAGTAGGTGTTCTGTAGGAGTTGTTCCACGTGTAGATGTGTTTCTGATGTATTTGTGGGGAGGAAGGTGATCTCCACGTCTAACTCCTCCGCCATCTTGAAGGTCTCTACGGTACTACCGAATATTATGTCAAGTTAAATAAAAGACAGACAAATACCATATGATTCACTTATATGTGGAATCTAAAAACAAACAAACAAACATAAGATAGAAAGACTCATTGATACAGGGAACAAACAGGTGTTTGCCAGAGGGAGGCAGGTGGGGGATGATTGAAATTGGTGAGGGAAATAAAGAGGTACAAACTTCCGGTTACAATCAGTGAGTCATGGGGATGAAAGGTACAGCATGCGGAATATAGTCAATAATAATATAATATCTTTTTATGGTGACAAAGATGGTCAAAAGGTACAAACTTCCAAAAAAAAAAAAAAAGGTACAAACTTCCAGTTATAAGATAAATAAGTACTAGTAATGTAATTAATATAATTAACACTGCCCTGTGTTACATATGAAAGTTAAAGGAATAAATCCCAGAGTTCTCATTACAAGGAAAAAATGATATTTTCTTTTATGTCATATCTATATGAAATGATGGGCATTCACAAGCTTGTGGTACTCATTTCATAATGTATGTAAGTCAAATCATTTTGCTGTATACCTTAAACTTATACAATGCTGTATGTCAAATAAATCTCAGTAAAACTGGAAGAAAAGAAAAGAAAAAAGAGAAGTCCATATTTTGGATTCTGCTAGATTCTTCAAAAATTTTATAAACATAATCATGGCATGACAGTCCTATTAATACTTTTAATCATTATATACTTTTTATGCCTAAATTCCCTAAGCAGAGGTCTTAATAAAAGGGAAAATATTAGATATGGGCCAAACTTAAGAATTATGAATATAAAGCTGTCAAGTACTTTTGACATAGAAATGATTATTTTAGTAACATAATAAAATCCTTCAAGATCTTTATATATTAGAAATAGACATGAATCCTCTTCCTTGAGTTCTTTGAATATTATTTTATATAACCTTTGAGTCAATGTTGAACCATAATTTAAGCATCCCATGTAACTTGATTTTAATTGAAAATATTTTATAATGTCAGCATCTAGTATAATATTTGTATTTTTGATAAAATAATTTTATTATGTGAAATTATTTCTATTTTGCTTAAAATTTACTGGTAATGACTATAATCTTAGTCATTTCCAGTATTTATTATTATAATAGCATTTTACATTTTATTATTTATTATGAAACTGTTTATGTTGATTGATTTGTTTAGTTTTTGCATCACTGGAATATACCCAATTTGGTCATAAATTATTTAGATGTACTGTTAGTTTTTTAGTAGCTAATATCTTATTTAGAATTTTTGTGACTGTACTTACTAAACCTATAACTCTCCTTTCTTAGTAGTATTTATCAATATCAGATAGTCAATTAATTCTGGCTATGGTCTCATTTATATAGCATCAAAATTACATAATTTTGGAGAATCTGATTACATTACAAGTCTATATTATTTTTGTTTTTTTAAAAAGAAGTCTACACAAGGATACCAAAGATGAAATATATGAAGTGATCACAAACATAAGAGATAGAGCTAAAGTGTTTTGAGTAGCAGAAAAGGGTAACACTTGGTTTTAACAATGCATGGATCATTCACATATTGTACGTTTGATCCTAAATAAATGTTGAGTGCTAATCATTTCTTTTTAATTGGAGTGTAATTGCTTTACAATGTTGTGTTTCTGCTGTACAATGAAGTGAATCAGCTATATGTGTACATATATCCCCTCCCTCTTGGACCTTCCTCCCTCCCATCCCACCCATCTAGGTCATCACAGAGCACTGAGCTGAGCTCCCTGTGCTATACAGCAGGTTCCCACTAGCTATCTGTTTTACAGATGGTAGTGTATTTATATCAAACCTAATTTCCCAATTCATTCCACCCTCCCCTTCCCTCACTGTGTCCACATGTCCGTTTTTACATCTGCATTTCTATTCCTGCCCTGCAAATTAGTTCATCTATACCATTATTCTAGATTCCACATATATGAGTTAATATACGATACTTGTTTGTCTCTTCCTGACTTACTTCACTCTGTATGACAGACTCTAGGTCCATCCACCTCCCTACAAATAACTCAGGTTCGTTTCTTTTTATGGCTGAGTAATATTCCATTATATATATTTACCACATCTTCTTTATCCATTCATCTGTCGATGGACACTTAGGTTGTTTCCATGTCCTGGCTATTGTAAATAGTGCTTCAGTGAACATTGGGATACATGTGACGTTTTGAATTATGGTTTTCTCAGGGTATATGCCCAGTAGTGGGACTGCTGGGTTGTGTGGTAGTTCTATTTTTAGTTTTTTAAGGAACCTCCATACTGTACTCCATAGTGGCTGTATCAATTTACATTCCCACCAACAGTGCAAGAGGGAACCCTTTTCTTCACACCCTCTCCAGCACTTATTGTTTGTAGATTTTTTGATGATGGCCATTTTGACTGGTGTAAGGTGATACCTTATTGTAGTTTGGATTCGTATTTCTCTAATAATTAGTGATGTTGAGCATATGTTCATAAGCCTTTTGGCCATCTGTATGTCTTCTTTGGAGAAATGTCTATTTAGGTCTTCTATCCATTTTTGGATTGGGTTGTTTTTTTGATATTGAGCTGCATGTGCTGTTTGTATATTTTGGAGATTAATCCTTTGTCTGTTGCTTCCTTTGCAAATATTTTCTCCCATTCTGAGGGTTGTCGTTTCATCTTGTTTTTGGTTTCCTTTGCTGTGCAAAAGTTTTTAAGTTTAATTAGGTCCCATTTGCTTATTTTTGTTTTTATTTTCATTACTCTAGGAGGTGGGTCATAAAAGATCTTGCTGTGATTTATGTCCTAGAGTGTTCTGCCTATGTTTTCCTCTAAGAGTTTTATAGTGTCTGGTCTTACATTTAGGTCTTTAATCCATTTTGAGTTTATTTTTGTGAATGGTGTTAGGAAGTGTTCTAATTTCATTCTTTCACATGTAGCTGTCCAGTTTACCCAGCACCACTTATTGAAGAGGCTGTCTTTTCTCCACTGTATACTCTTGCCTCCTTTATCAAAGATAAGTTGACCATATGTGTGTGCATTTATCTCTGGGCTTTCTATCCTGTTCCATTGATCTATATTTCTGTTTTTGTGCCAGTACCATACTGTCTTGATTACTGTGGCTTTGTAGTATAGTCTGAAGTCGGGGAGCCTGATTCCTCAAGCTCTGTTTTTTCTTTCTCAAGATTGCCTTTGCTATTAGGGGTCTTTTGTATTTCCATACAAATTGTAAAATTTTTTGTTCTAATTCTGTGAAAAATGCCATTGGTAATTTGATAGGGATTGCATTGAACCTGTAGATTGCTGTGGGTAGTATAGTCATTTTTACAATATTGATTCTCCCAATCCAGGAGCATGGTATATCTCTCCATCTGTTTATATCACCTTTGATTTCCTTCATCAGTGTTTTATAGTTTTCTGAGTACAGGTCTTTTGTCTCCTTAGGTAGGTTTATTCCTTGGTACTTTATTCTTTCCATTGCAATGGTAAATGGGATGATTTCCTTATTTTCTCTTTCTGATCTTTCATTTTTATTGTATAAGAATGCAAGAGATTTCTGTGCATTAATTTTGTATCCTGCAACCTTACCAAATTCATTGATTAGTTCTAGTAGTTTTCTGTTGGCATATTTAGGATTTTCTATGTATAGTGTCTTGTCATCTGCAAGCAGTGACAGTTTTACTTCTTCTTTTCCAATTTGTATTCCTTTTATTTCATTTTCTTCTCTGATTGCCATGGCTAGGACTTCCAGTGCTATGTTGAATAAGTGTGGTGAGCGTGGACATCCTTGTCTTGTTCCTGATCATAGTGGGAAATGCTTTCAGTTTTTTATCATTGAGAATGATGTCTGCTATGGGTTTGTTGTATACAGCCCTTATTATGTTGAGGTAGGTTCCCTTCATGCCCACTTTCATGAGAGTTTTTATCATAAGTGGGTGTTGAATTTTGTCAAAAGCTTTTTCTGCAACTATTGAGATGATCTTATGGTTTTCATTCTTTAATTTGTTAATATGGTATATCACATTGAATGATTTGCATATATTTAAGAATCCTTGCATCCCTGGGATAAATATCACTTGATCATGGTGTATGAGCTAATCATTTTTGAGGAAATAGGTCAGGAAAAAAAATAGTGACATGTAAGCACAAAGGGAGTTTGTCCTTGGCCTAATTTAAGTTTGAAATTTATCTACATTGTTACTGTATACTTCTGCCAAATTTTTGCACTCTAATGTGCACTCTGACACTAGTTATTTGGGGTCAAAACTCGCCTAGTTAGAAATAAAGGAAATAGCCAGTTAGCATCTCAATATACCACTCTTGCATGATTTGCTTAAGCAGAAGAGACAAAGAACATTTATTACCAATTGGAAATTTGCCATGAAGTTTCTCAAGTGTTCTGAATCCCCGTGTTAATTAAATTTTAAGTAAGGAAATTACATTAACTGTTTTATATCATAAGGACACTGTTCATCCCAACCAAAGGCAGTAATTTTTTAACTTTGACCCAAGTGACCTGTTAGAATTAATGACATTTAAAAAAATTGATTATTTTCTCCCTGCAAGTTTACAGGAATATTGCCTGGATAATTATCTAAATTGTATCAGATGACAGTAGTAACGTAAGTGAGAAAAATACCCTGAGAGATTAGGCAGAAATAATTAATTGTAGATTAGAATAGTTGGATGTATCTTTTCAAAAGATCGCCATGGGTAAGTTTTCCCAATATAGACAATTTATCCTAGGTCACATAAATCCTGATACCAGAGATAGTTGAGTGAAATATTCACATCCACCTTTAATGAAAGAGTTTTATGTGGAAGGAGTTTGATTTGGAGTTTACCTATAATACAGTAGAACAATTTAAAATGTAATTTCAGGGGAAACAGCAACAACAAGAAAGGATGCACTAAGCAACCAATCCATGTCATGACCTATCCAAGCCCCTATTCCTGTAGCTATTTGTATCAACTCATAACTGAGCCCAAGGAAACAGCTGGTTCCTATCAATGCTGAGTAATTTTTTATAAGTAAGCCAAAATTGTAATAAAACATAGATTATAAACAAACCGGAAAGCATTCAAACAGCAAAGTTTTTTATATGTATATATGTCACCTTTTTCTTTATTCCTCTGTCAGTGTACATGGGTTGTTTCCATATCTCAGCTATTGTGAATAATGCAGCAGCAAACATGGGAGTGCAGATAGTTCTTTGAGATCCTTACTTGAATTATTTTGTATACATACCCATAAGTTGGATTACAGGATCATTTGGTACTTCAGTTTTTTTTCTGAGGACTTTTCTTACTGTTTTCCATAGCTGTGGCACCATTTTACATTCCCACCAAAAGAGTACAAGAGTTGCAATTTCTCTACAATTTTATCAACACTTATTATTTTCTATAATAGCTATCCTACCAGGTGTGAGATGATATCTCATTGTAGTTTTGATTTATATTTTCTGGATAATTAATGATGTTAATGATGTTGAGCATCTTTTCATATACCTGTTGGCCATTTGTATGTCCTCCTTGGAAACATGTCTATTCAAGTCCTTTGCTTATTTTTTATATGAGTTTTTTTCTTCCTTATGGAGTTGTAGGAGTTCTGGAAATTAATTACTTATCAGGTACATGGTTTGCAATATTTTCTCCCATTCAATAGTTTGCCTTTTCACTTTGTTGACTGTTTCCTCTCCTGTGCAGAAGCTTTTTTGTTTGATGTAATCCCACTTGTCTATTTTTGATTTTGTTGTCTGTGGTATGATACCAAAGTGTATTGGGTATGATACCAAAATATCATATCCAAGAAATCATTGCCAAGACCAATATCAGGAAGGTTTTATCTTTTTTCCTAGTTTTACAGTTTTAGATCTTATGTTTAAGTCTTTAATTCATTCTGAGCTGAATTTTGTATATCGTATAAAGTAGGGGCCCAATTTTATTTTTTGCATTGGCTATCCACTTTTCTAAACCTTATTTGTTGAAGAGATTCTCCTTTCCCCACTGTGTTATCTTGGCATCCTTGACAAAGATACAGTTGCCTGTATATGCAGAGCCTATTTCTAGGCTCTCTATTCTGTTCCGTTGGTCTTTATTCTGTCTTTATGCTAGTACCATACTGTTTTAATTACTATAGCTCTCTACAGTAATATATTTTGAAATCAGTAAAAGTGATGCCTCCAGTTTTGTTCTTCTTTCTCAAGATTGCTTTGGCTATTATGAGTCTTTTGTGGTTCCGTATGAGTTTTAGGAGTGTTTTTTCTATTTCTATAAAAAAAATGGCATTGAGATTTTGATGTTGCTAGCATTGACTCTGTAGATTGCTTTGGGTGGTACAGACATTTTAACAATATTAATTCTTCCAGTTCATGAACATGAGATGTCTTTCCATTTATTTGTTTCTTTTAATTTCTTTCAACAATGTTTTGTAATTTTCTTTTTTTTTAATAACATCTTTATTGGAGTATAATTGGTTTACAATGGTGTGTTAGTTTCTGCTTTATAACAAAGTGAATCAGCTATACATATACATATATCTCCGTATCTCCTCCCTCTTACGTCTCCCTCCCACCCTCCCTATCCCAACCCTCTAGGTGGTCACAAAGCACCAAGCTGATCTCCCTGTGCTATGCAGCTGCTTCCCACTAGCTAGCTATTTTACATTTGGTAGTATATATAAGTCCATGACACTCTCTTATTTCATACCAGCTTACCCTTCCCCCTCCCCCTGTCCTCAAGTGCATTCTCTACATCTGCATCTTTATTCCTGTCCTGCCCCTAGGTTCTTCAGAACCTTTTTTTTTTTTTTAGATTCCATATATATGTGTTAGCATACGGTATTTGTTTTTCACTTTCTGACTTACTTCACTCTGTATGACAGACTCTAGATCCATCCACCTCACTACAAATAACTCAATTTCATTTCTTTTTGTGGCTGAGTAATATTCCATTGTATATATGTGGACATCTTCTTTATCCATTCATCTGTTGATGGACACTTAGGTTGCTTCCATGTCCTGTCTATTGTAAATAGAGCTGCAATGAACATTGTGGTACATAGACTCTTTTTGAATTATGGTTTTCTCAGGGTATATGCCCAGTAGTGGGATTGCTAGGTTGTATGGTAGTTCTATTTTTAGTTTTTTCATTATGCAGATATTTCCCCTCCTTGGCAAAGTTTATTCCTAAGTATTTTATTATTTTGGATGCTTTTGTAAGTGGGATTCTTTTTAAATTCCCTTTTCAGATGGTTTGTCATTAGTGTGCAAATTTGCACTTGAGTTTTGTACTTTGATTTTGTAACCTGCAACACTATTGAATTAATTGATTAATCAGTTGATTAATTCTAAAGTTTTTTTTCTTTTGTGCAGTCTTTAGAGTTTTCTCCACATAATATAATGCCATCTGCAAATAGAGACAATTGTACATCTTTCTTTTCAATTTGTATAATTTTTTTTCTTTTTATTGCCTAGTTACTTTGGTTATGACTTCCAGTATGTTGAATAGAAGGGGTGAGTGTGGGCATCCTTGTCTTTTCCTGATGTTGAGTATGATATTAGCTGTGGGCTTATCATATATGGCCTTTATTATGTTGAGGTACATTCCTTCTACACCCAGTTTGTTGAAAGCTTTTATCACGAAAAGGTATTGGATTTTATCAAATACTTTTTCTGCATCTATTGAGTTTGCTATGTGATTTTATCTTTCGTTCCTTTAATGTGGTACATTTCATCAACTTATTTGTGTATGTTGAACCATTGTCACATCATATGGATAAATTCCACTTCATTATAGTGTATGATTCTTTTAATATGCTGGTGAATTGAATTTGCTAGTATTTTATTGAGGATTTTTGCGTCTTTTTATATGAAGGATATTGGTCTGTAATTTTCTTTTCTTGTAGTGTCTTTTTTTGGCTTTGGGATCAACATAATGCTAGCCCCATAAAATGATTTTGGAAGTGTTCCCTCCTGTTCAATTTTTTGGAAGGCTGAGAAGAATTGGCATTAATTCCTCTTTAAATGTTTGGTAAAATTCACTAGTGAAGTCATCGTGTCCTGGACTTTTCTTTATTGGACAGTTTTAATTACTGATTAAATCTTTCCAAGTTTCTATTTTTTCATGATTCAGTCTTGGTTGGTTGTACATTTCTAGGAATTTATCCATTTCCCTAGGTTATTCAGTTTGTTGGTGTATAAATTTTGATAGTCTCTTATGCTCCTTTTTATTTCTGTGCCATCAGTTGTAATGTTTCCTCTTTGATTAGGCAAGTAGCAGGCTGAGAAGCCTTGTCATCTACGAATAGGAAGAAGGAAGATGACACAGAAGTGGGCACAGGAGCCCAGAGAGCAGAAAGATTCATGACAAATAATTCCAGGGGGAAAGTACTGGACTATAACCAAGGTGCTGATGATATTTGCCTGGTGGGATTTCAGGATTTCTATATCAATTACTGTGTGCCTACCACCTTCCCCCTTATTAAATGGAAGTGTTTGTTGCTATTGTGCTCTCTTTGACTTCCATTGCATGTGAAGTGTATGTGAGGAAGAATAGATGTCTCTTTAGTTAATAGGTATTTAGATTGAGAGGAATCATACCTGAGAAACTGAACTTACAGAGTCCCACTAAATAATGAATGTGAATGAGTTTCAAAAACCTGGACCTTGCGCCCAAGTCTGATACCATAATAGGTAAGATTTTAGGAAGTGTTGAAAGAGGTGAATGTATTTTGTAATAAATCCTTTCCCTGCAGGCAATTACTTCCTAATATTTTTCTATAGTTTTGTTTTACCTGATATTAGAGATTATATAAATGAAATCATACAGTGTCTATTCTTTTGTGTTTGGGTTCTTTATATTTTAAAGATTGATTTTTGTTGTTACATGTATCAGTAGTTTGCAATTTTGTTGGCTGAGTGGAATTCCATTTTATTAATACATTACAGTGTGTTTCAACCATTCTGCTCTTGAGGGACATTTGGTTGCAAAGAAAATAACTCCTAGGAACATTCTTTACAAGTTTTTATGTGAACATATGTTTATATTTGTTTAGTACATACTTAGGAATCATGGGCATCAGTTTGAATTCACAAGAAATGAACAAAACTTTTCCCTAAGTGATTGTTCGTTTTATGCTCCTGGCAGCACTGTATGAGAATTTCGGGAGCTCCATATTCTTGCCCACATTTGATCTTGCTATTGACATTAATTTTTGCTGTTCTAATAAGCATATAGTAGTATGTCATTATGATTCTAGTTTGTGTTTTCCTGTTTTACATGTGTTTACTCTCTTGAGCATATCATGATTTATAAATTTAATTTTTTTCTGAGAACCTGCCCTCTTGTAGCAGCAGGAATCATGCCTACTTTGTTCACCCATTTGTCCACACACTTAGGACAATACCTTAATAGTTAAATGCTGAATGACCAAAGGAAAGTTTTAAAGTAAGATTGATAGAAGAGTCCTTAGTTTTTTTAATGTACTTATCCTGGATTCAGAGATTTTTAGTGTTAAATTCCAGTTCTGCCAATTTGCAAACGTGCAACATTAGGCAAGCACTTATTTTGGCTCAATTTCCTCATATTTACAATGGTTATGTCTTCCTTATTCTATTCTTCCTTATTCTATTGCTACAAAAAAAATAATATATCTGTATTCTTCCTTATTCTATTGCTACAAAAAATATCAAAAATATATCTATATTCTTCCTTATTTTATTGCTACAAAAATAATATAAATTTTTTGAACAGTGACTGAGATTTATTTAGCACTTAACAAATGTTGAATTGTTTTAAAAATGTATTTATATTTTCTGTATTAATTCTTACAGGGGACAAAGGAATGAGTGAACAAGGAATACCTAATTTTAGATATCTCCCAGGCCCAGAATTAAGTTTCTATGAAGTGTAAACCTGGCTTTCATTTTCTTGGCTACCACTGAATAGAATATGTACCATGGCTGTCAGTCCTGTTGCTGTTATTGCCGCCAGGATTCTCATTTTCTACTTACCAGTATTCATAATAATTCTAATGTGGCCTTGGAACGTTTTCTCTTCCTGACTCTTTCTTGATAGCCATTTATTCTCCATCAGCTCAGTACAAAGTAATTGTTACAAAATACCAATTTTACCACATCACCTGCCTCATCAAATCACTACTATCAGTAGGAGCATTTTTTTTTTAGCTTGTTAGTAGTTTTATTGTATTGATTACATGTTGAAATAATATTTTGGACATACTGGGTTAAGTAAAATATAGTACTAAAACTAAGTTAACCTGTTCTTTTTATTTTACATATTTAAATGTAGCTACTAGGAAATTTATTATATATGTGCCTTGTATTATACTTCTGTTGGGTAGCACTATTTTAGACAGCCCAGCCAGCTGTGACTTATTCTGAAAGGTTACTGTATTTTGATTTACCTTTTGACCCCATTCTTCAACCCCCTGCACCCCACCTCTGGCAACCACCAATCTGTTCTCTTTATCTGTGAGCTTGTTTGGTTTTGCTTTTATTTTTCTTTTTAGATTCACATATAAGGGAGAGCACACGGTGTTTGTCTTTTTCTGCCTGACATATTATTAGTATAATGCATTCGAGATCCATCCATGTGGTTGCAAATGGCAAGATTTCATTCTTTCTTATCACTATTACTGATAAGAATAATATTACCTCCATGTGCCACAGTTTCTTTATCCAGTCATCCATCGATGGATAATTAGGTTGTTTCCATATTTGGCTGTTATAAATAATGCTGCAATGAACATGGAGGTGCATATATCTTTTCAAGTTATGTTTTTCATTTTTGGATAAATACCTGGAAGTGGAATTGCTGAATCATGTGGTAGTTCTATTTTTAAATTTTTGAGGAACCTCCATAATGTTTTCCATGGTGGCTGTACCAATTTACATTCTTGTGCACCAGCAGTGCACAAGCGTTTCTTTTCTCCACATCCTCACCAACACTTGTTATTTCTTGTCTTTTTGACAATAACCATTCTAACAATTGTGAGCTGATATCTCATCATGGTTTTGCTTTGCATTTTTCTGATGACTAATGGTGTTGAGTATCTTTTTATGTACCTGTTGGCCCTCTGTGTCTTTGGGAAAGTGTTTTGTCAGATCTTAGCCCATTTTATTATCTGATTTTTTAAATTTTGCTATTGTATGAGTTCTTTATATATTTTAGATATTAACCATCAGATATATGATTAACAAATATTTTCTTCAATGCATTTAGTAGGTTGCCTGTTTGTTTGGTTTTCTTTGCTGTGCAGAAGCTTTGTAACTTGATGTGTTCCCCTGTTTATTTTTGGTTTTGTTGATTTTGCTTTTGGTATCAGGTTGAAAAAAATCATTGCCAAGACCTATGTCAGGAAGCTTACTGCCTTTTTTTTTCTTCTAGGAGTTTTATTGTTTCAGGCCTTATGTTCCAGTCTGAGTTGAGTTGATTTTTATGCATGGTATAAGATAGTGATTCAGTTTCATTCTTTTGCAAGTGGCTGTCCACTTTCCTCAACACCATTAGTTCATGAGACTGTCCTTTCCCCATTGTATATTCTTGGTTCCTTTGTCATAGATTAATTTACCATGTTTGTCTGTTTTTTTTTCTGGGCTCTTTATTCTGCTCCATTGGTCTGTGTGTCTGGTTTTGTGCCAGTAACGTTTGGTTTGCATTACTATACTGTTGTTATAGAGTTTGAAGTCAAGAAGTGTGATGCCTTCATCTTTGTTCTCTTTCTCAACTTATCTTTGGCTATTCAGGGTTTTTTGTTGTTCCATACAAATTTTAGGATTGTCTGTTCTAGTTCTGTAAAAAATTCCATTGGAATTTTGATAAGGATTGCATTGACTGTATAGATTGCTTTGAGTAGTATGGACATTTTACCAATATTAATTCCTCTAATCTATGAGCACAGAATATCTTTCTATTTTTGTATCTTCTTCAATTTCTTTCCTTAATGTTTTATAGTTTTCAATATACAGGTCTTTCACCTCCTTGGTTAAATTTATTAGTCAGTATTTTATTCTTTTTGATGCAGTTGTAAATAGGATTATTTTATTTCTCTTTCTGATAATTAATTATGAGTGTATACAAACACAAATGATTTTTTGCATATTGATTTTGTACCTTGCAACTGTACTGAATTTGTTTATTAGTTCTAACAGTTCTTTGATGCAGTCTTTAGAGTTTTCTTTATATAATATAGCATCTGCAAATAGTGAGTGACATTTTTACTTTTTTCTTTCCAGTTTAGATGCCTTTTATTTCTTTTATTTGCCCAATTGCTCTGACTAGGACTTTCAATACAATGTTGAAGAAAAGTGGCAAGAGTGGGCATCCTTTTCTTGTTTCTTATCCACACTATGAGTATGATTTTAGCTGTGGGCTTGTCATATATGGCCTTTATTATGTTGAGGTATGTTTCCTTTATACCCACTTTGTTGAGAGTTTTTATCTTAAATGGATGTTGAATTTTGTCAAATGCTTTGCATCTATTGGCATGATCATATAATTTTTATTATTCATTTTGTTTGTGCAGTGTATCACATTGACTGATTTGTGGATGTTGAACTAGACTTGCATCCTTGGGTTAAATATCACCTGTAAGTTTGATTACATTCTAAAGCTCACATTTTTTATTCCCCCCCACATTTTGTTTTTGGTGTCGTATTTTATGCCTTTATATCTTGTGTATCTCTTAACTAATTATTGTAATCATCATTACTTTTACTTCTTTTGTCTTTTAACCTTCATACTGGCTTTATAAGTGATTAATACACTACCTTTACTATGTATTTATCTTTCCTTTGAGATTTGTTCTTTCATAATTTTTTTTGGTAGTAGTTGATACCTTTTCAACTTGAAAAGTCCCTTTAACATTTCTTTTAATGCCAGTTTAGTAGTGATGGATTCCTTTAGTTTTTGCTTCTCTGGAGATCTCTTTATCTCTCCTTCAATTCTGAATAACTTTGATGGATAGAGTATTCCTGGTTGGCAGTTTTTTCTTTCAGCACTTTGAATATATCATGATACTCCCTTTTGTTTTGCAACATTTCTGCTGTGAAACCTGCTGACAGTCTCATGGAATTTCCCTTATATGTATCAGATTGTTTACCTCTTGCTGCTTTTAAGATTCTCTCCTGTCTTTAACTTTTGACATTTTAATTATAATGTGTCTTGTTGTGTGTCTCTTTGGGTTTATCTTGTTTGGAACTCTCTGTGCTTCCTGGTTCTGGATGTTTGCTTCCTTCCCTAGGGTGAGGGAATTTTTCAGCTATTATTTCTTCAAATAAGTTTTTTGCCTCTTTATCTCTCTATTTTCCTCCTGGGAGCTCTATAAATTGAATGTTAGTCAATTTGATTGTGTCCCATAAGACCATTAAGCTATCTTCACTTTTTTCATTCTTTTTTCTATTTGCTTCCCATTGTGTGAGTTCCATTTCCTTGTTTTTATGTTCACTGATCCATTCTTTTGCATCATCCAGTGTGCTGTTGAAATCCTCTAGTATATTTTTCAGTTCGGTTACTGTATTCTGCAGCTCTTTGGTTTCTATTTGGTTATTTCTTGTATTTTTCATCTCTTTGCTGATGTTCTCATTGTTTTCATCCATTCTTCTCCCCAGTTTGGTTAGCCTTTTTAATGACTGTTACTTTGAACTCTTTATCAGGTAAAATACTTATCTCCATTTTATTAAGGTTTTTTTTTTTTTTCCTGAGGCTTTATCTTATTCTTTCATTTGGAACATATTCATTTATTTCTTCATTTTGCTCGACTCATTTTGTGTTGGTTTCTCTGCAGTAGATGAAACTACCACCTCTTTCAGTCTTGAAAGAGTGGGTTTTTGTAGGAGATGAAACTTGTTGCTCAACCCTGCCCTAGCTCTTGGTTATCTCTCAATACTCTGCTTGTCCGAGCAGTCTATTATATTTTTAATAGCTCCCAGTAGTTAAGTATGTGCCAAGACCTGTTAGTGTTCCAAATGAGAGGGTCTCAGCACCTAAATTCAAGCTGACTGGATGTCAGACCCTCAGATAGCAGCTTTTAAAAGTATACAAATATATACAGTCCTGTGGGGCTGCAAGCATAAGCCCCAGTGGCCACCAAAGCCTGACAATCTGGAGGTGTCCCCTGAGTGAAAGTTATAAAAATTGGAGCTTCAGATGAATGTATAAGCTGTCTTCTGGGAGATACCAATGAGCTGGAAAAAGGCAGAGGGAGAGCACCAAGATGGAGTCCACAGCCTATGCTCCTTGAGAGCAGCTCCATAGGCCACTAGATGTATGCTATCCTGAAGGCTGAAGCTCCAGGATAAGCAAAGAGGCCTCCTTCACAGAAAGACTCGGTGAATGTGCCCAGTCTGATGTCTGTACAGTGCCTTAGGTGTTAGCCTGCCAAGAACTGTCTCTCTGATTGTCATAGTCCTATGGGACCCAGGAATGAAAACCTCCCTGGCTACCAGAACCAGGTGATCAAGGAGTGTTCTCTGAGCAGCAGCCACAAAACCTGGGGCACCATACATAAAAACCAGGGTGCCAGACACATGTGCAAATCTCTCCTCTGAAGGACCCTGGAGCTCTGGAGTGCAGCAGAGGGAGAATGCAAAGGTAGCACCTGCCTCTGAGGTCTGTGGAAAGGATTATAGCCAGCCCCTAAGTGTATGTTTAATTAGAAGCCTGCCCTCAGGCCACAGCCATGATAACTAGCTAATGGGTCTCCTTTACAGAAAGACCAGTCTCCTGGGTCTGTTGCCTCTTGTTCTACCCTAGGTGTGGTAGCTGTGTAAGAACTCTTTCTCCATTGGTTACAGCCTGTGAGACCCACAAGCATAAACCCAATGACCATCAGACACAGGTTATGTGGAGGTGTCCCCTGGCAGCCGCCATAATAATTGGGGTGCCAGGCAAGTGTATAACCTCCTTCCTGTGTAACTGTATTTGTCACAGTCCCATAGGACCATGAACACAAGTTCCCCTGGCCTTCAGAGTCGGGTATTCAAGAGGTATCCCCTGGGCAGCAGATATAAAAATTGGGGCACCAGATGTGTGTAAACCCTTTCTTCTGGGAGATACTGTCACTTTAAGAACATGGCCAAGGAAAACACAAAGACAGCACCCACCAGTATCTGTCCCCAGTGAGCGTTCCAGCAAGCTCCTAGATGTCTGTGCTAAATTAGATGCCTGCTCCTCCAGCTGACACTTTAAAATAAGCAGGTGAGCTTCCCTCACTTTAAGTGTGGGTGATATCAGCTGCCTCTGAGCTGGGCCCTGGTGTGGTGAGTCTGATTATGCAGGTGCTTTAAGAGCCATTTGTCAGATTACTACAGCCTTGTGGGTCTCAGGATGGGAGCCCTGTTGGTTTTCAAAATTAGGTATTTTGGGAGCTTGTCTCTCAGGTGCAGGTCTTAGAAGTTGAGGTGCCCAATGTGGAACTCAAACCCTTCACTCCTCATGGAGAAACTCAGGGTTTTGAGTTCTCTCCCGATTGCAGGTCACATTGTCAGGGGTGGGATTTATGGAGGGATTGTGTCCCAACCTCTCCTAGGTGCTTCAACGTGGTTTTCTTCTAATTTGCCTGTGTAATCATCACTTAGTCAGTCATTAGGTCCTTTTAAAAGGAAACTGTTCCATATGTAGCTGTAGACTAACTGTATTCCATGGGAGGAAGTGAGTTCAGGATCAACTTATGTTGCCATGTTGAACTGTTCTCGACTACCATCAGTGGGAACAATTTATATGCAAAAAATCATGAGTACTCTGTCTTTCAAAAACTGTATGTTTCTTTTCACTAAAGCAAAATATTTTATTCTCAAGTATATTTGGGCCTGAATTTAAATGTTTAGCTTCTAGCTATTAACATCATTTGCCTTGCTTTCTGAGGTTTTATTACCTTTTAATGAAGCAAAATGGATTATTTAGGTTGTCGTATATTTAAAAATGCAAATGGATGAGAAAACTGGGGGAAACTTAGAAGTAAAAAATTTATGAACATAATTACACTATTATAAGCATTTTAGATATTTCTTTAAATGCTTAGGGCCCTAACAAGACCAGCCCACTATTTTCTTTCCTGAGCTTAACACAAGCTTAACAGGTGACCTAACAAGTAACCTATATACATAAATCCAGAAGATCTATTTAGTGTGGTTACATTTGGTGATCAAATATAATGCCACACTTGCCTTAAAATGAACATTGATAATCTATGCTCATTTGTTTAGTTTAATTTTATTAAAAATGAACTTCCAGAGTTCTGAATGGTTGTTTTTAAATTTTTGTCAGTTTTGTCATTACCTTTGGGGAGAGGATTTGCTGACTTTCTAACTAAATCATTCTAGTATTCATTAGCTCATTAATAATACACTCTTTTACTATTTTATTGTTTACCCTAGAAATTACAACATACTTTCTTGATCTATTAATGTCTAATATAAAGTAATTATTTTATAATTTACCTCACATGGCATTCACTTTAGAGTAGTGTATTTGTATTAATGCTTTCCTGCCTGTGTGCTACATGTATCATGTGTTACATAGATAAATAGGTAGGTAGGTAGGTAGATAGATAGATAGTTTGCTTTCACAAATGTCATTGTTCTCTTATAAAACTAATTACCCACAGGATAAGCCATTTCTCATTTTATCTTTCCTTTCTGCATCCCAGAATTGTTATGTATAGTTATTCTTTTTCACCAAAAAATGCACATTAGTATTTCCTTGAGTAAGTTCTTTTAGTAACAAACTATGTATTTTTCTCTAAATGTTTTTATTTATTTATTTATTTATTCTTAAAGAACATTGTTTGCTTGTTATAAAAGTCTAATTTGCTTGTTATTGTCTTTCAACCCTTTAAACATGCCACCGCTTTGTCTTCTGTTTTTATCCACTCTGGTGAGAATTCAGCTGTCAGCTTTACTGTTGCTCTTAAAGCCATTGTATTCATTTTCTTTTATTCGTTCAGTAGTTTTCCTTTTCTTTAGCTTTTATCAATGTTCTATGAGTCTTCCAATATATCTGTCTCTGATGGAAGTTTATAGCAATCTGTGGGGTGTTACCCTTTATTCAGTTTCTTTTAAAAAAATTTTTCTGTCCCGTCTCTCCTCATTTTTACATACTCCAGTTTTACTAGTACTGATTTTTTTTCAGCATGTCCCGTATTGGTCTTATACTCTTTTCTGTAATTTCCAATTTTTTTTTCTTTGTGATGTACCTAATGTATTTTCTTCTATCTTCTAGTTTACCTATTTCCTTTTCAGTTGTGTCTAATTGGAAATTAAGATACATTGAGTTCTTAATTTTAGTTTTTGCATATTCAGTTGTAGAATTTCAGTATGGTTCATCTTTATATAGTTGCTAATTATTTTTTTAATGTTTTTAACATGTTAGTCATATTTATTTTATAGTCAGTGTCTGATCCTTTCATAAGCTGTATAACCTTTTGGTCTATTTTTTAATTGACTTCTTCGTCCCCCCACTCTTGTTTCCTTATTATGCTGTCATATTTTGAGCTATTCCAGGTTCTTTTGTCTTGGTTTCTTAACACTATACATGAAAACTGGTAGAGTTAATTTGAGGCTCTGATAAATATTGCCTTATTTTTGGTTCTGCCCTGCTTGTTGGCTAGTGGAAGATTGTCTTGATCCATTCAGTGGTTGAATTGATTCAGATGTGGACTTCAGTTCTTTTGAAGGCTACTCTGTATCCAGGAAGGTTTACACACCATATAGTCTTCTGAATTTGGCAGGAATATGGCTTTCTATTAGCCATGATTATCTATTTATTTCTTCTATGATGATTATCTACATACTGACTTTTCTCACAGTGGAATTCTGCTTTCCTCAGACACAAAAATTTCAGAAAGTAAGTTGCTGCTGAACAGTGATTTTTAGCTTTTAAAAAATGTCTTTCATACACTGAAATTTAATGATAAAAAGAGAAGACATAAGATTTATGCATGCAATAATAGAACAGTGTTAGTTTTTCTGTTTTCTCACATTGCATAATTTTTGGCTTCTACCAAAGTTGTTCTATAACCTCCATCAAATGCTTCCCCCCTTAAAATATTTTAATAACATATTTTACTATTTCTTCATTATTTTAGGTCAACCTAAAATAACAATTACCTCTAACTTTTCAAGTTTTAAGATGAAAAAATTCTTGTTTAAAACTCACAGACATAGAGAATAGACTTGTGGTTGCCAAGGGGGAGGGAGGTGAGGGAGGAATGGATTGGGAGTTTGGGATTAGTGATGCAAACTATTATATATAGAATGGATAAACAATACGGTTCTCTTGTATAGCACAGGGAACTACATTCAACATTCTGTGATAAATCATAATGGAAGAGAATATGAAAAAGAATATGTATATATATATAACTGAATCACTTTGCTGTACAGTGGAAATTAACACAATATTGTAAATCAACTATACTTCAATAAAATAAATTTAAAATTTTTTAAATTCTTGTTTAATCTTTTCCTGTGGTTTGCCTTTGATTTTCAAAGCATAATTTAATTTTTTAATCTCTAGCATTGCATGACTGTGCCTTACCTAACTTCTCTTTCACTCCTGCATGCATGTATCACCAGTGCTCTTTTTTAACCTCCAGCTTATCAACTGGCTTTTTCTGACATATTCAAAATGATGATATTAGTTCTTAATATTCTTTTTTTTAAAATAAATCTCATTTTTTTCTATTTTCCATTTTCTCCTATATGAAAAAATGATTGTTTATATAATATATAAGTATTAGGTACTATATAACATATATAATTATGTAATCTAATATATAATATTATATGGTATGTAATATATACACATATATAGTAAATAATATACTAATATGTATAGTCTGCATACTAATGTAAATGTCTTAAGTTAGGAGAACAGAAAACTTTAATCAAGTTGATATTTTAGTGAAGTTTTCTGGATATACCTTCTCTATACTGTGTTTTCTTGTTCTCTTTATTATTTTTTTTTTTTAATTTATTTATTTATTATTTATGGCTGTGTTGGGTCTTCGTTTCTGTGCGAGGGCTTTCTCTAGTTGTGGCAAGTGGGGGCCACTCTTCATCGCGGTGCACGGGCCTCTCATTATCGCGGCCTCTCTTGTTGCGGAGCACAGGCTCCAGACGCGCAGGCTCAGTAATTGTGGCTCACGGGCCTAGTTGCTCCGCGGCACGTGGGATCTTCCCAGACCAGGGCTCGAACCCGTGTCCCCTGCATTGGCAGGCAGATTCTCAACCACTGCGCCACCAGGGAAGCCCTTTATTATTATTATTAAGTCACTTATTTGAAAAGTAAAAAAACAAACACATGTGGATATGCATATAAATGAAAATACTTGTAGTATAATAACCAATTTTCTATGATAGTAAATTTAATTTTCTAAACAAAAAGTTTGACTAATAAAGGTAATTATATTTCTTTTCACAGTGTTGGTTACAGTAAAGGCCGTCATTCCTGCACTCCCACTTGCCAGACTTTAGATACCCCTTCATATTTTGCTAAGTCAAATTATTCACTTTCTCCTGAAAGGAGTCAAAGTCTTCTAGGTGGTAGTCAGGTTTTTTCCAAAATTCTCTTTTCTAAGAATGGATTGACAAATAGAGATTATAATAAGGACTCACATTAGCAAAAGCCTATCATGAAAGATTGGAAAAAAATAAAAGTGTTGCAGGAGCGTCATGAGTTAGTTGAGGATGGCAGCTCTGTACTAGGCCCTGTGCTAGGTACTGGTATAGGGTACTCACAAAACAGACTCTAACTCTACATTGTCCCTATCCTCACAAAGCTTACAGTCTGGTGAGCAAGACACAAGTGTAACAGAAGTTAAAAATGTTAAAATAAATAAATGTCTTTGTAAAAATTGAAGTAAATATTCTGACTCTAAATATATTTCCTATATTTAGTATGAGCACATTTAGTTTATTAGCCTAAACTAATCTTATATATAATACACATGTTCTATATTCTGCTCCAGATAGTTTTAGAAATAATCATTCTAATGTCTAAAACAAGGTTTCTTAACCTTGGCACTAGTGACATCTTACTTCGGGTAATTCTCTGTTGTGGGGGGCTGTCCCATGCATTGTAGATATTTAACAACATCCCTGGCTTCTACCTACTAGATGCCAGTAACATTCCCCTCAGTTGTGATATCCAAACATGTCTCTAGACATTGCCAGGTCTTCCTTGGGGTGCAAAATTGCCCCCGTTGAGAATCATTTATCTACAGGATTTTAATAGATGGATTCGTGATATATTAAAGGTGATCATGTTCACATTTCTTTGGGGGTTCTTTTAGTCATCAGAGTAGTCTGAGAGCTGCCTTTCAAGAGGTCAGGGTCTAGATCTATTGCTGAAGACATAGCCTGAGGACATATCTCTTCCAGCCTCCTTGTAGGCCAGGGAATCGTTTTGATGACAGACACAGGAGGAATTGATCCCAGGATGATCACCTTAATATGGAATACACCATGATAAGGTGGAGAACTGTGAAGTGAATAGTAGCTCTAGGTGAGAATAGTAAACATTACACTTAATGTAAGATTGTCCTATTGAAAATTATTTTCTTATCAAACATTATATCAAAATTACTTCCAAGTAATAAAATTAAAAACAATAAATGTTTTTTAAAATGTAAGAACCAGTTAAGTCTATAAGATAAGAACAGATCTTGATAAGCTACATGGCCAATTTTGGCTCTCTGTCTGTTAAAGATATCAGCATTTCTTAGTGACTTTGATTTATATCTTTCACTTTGTTATGAAGAATCTGCCTAAAAGTTGAATCAAAGTGAATTCATGTTGCTTAGAAATAGGTGAGAATTTTCTTACATTAATATTTATTTCAATGTATTAATTGAGCATCAGCAGAGTGCTTTATAATTGCTACCTATATATTCAAAAACTATAACATGGTTCAAATTCCTTATATGAGAAAAGATTCCCAATTGTATTTTCTTTTTCTTTCTATCCTGTTTATTTAAGTATGGGCTGATAGCAGGTGGCACAGTCTTTTTGTTAGCATTTGGTGACAAAATAAGAATTGGGAAATTTTAAGGGTTATTGAGCACCACAGGGAAATTTTCATCCTGGCACATGGGCAATTAGCATGTAGAACCATTAACTTTAATGGGATTGTGTGGCTAATCTGGAAATTTTCACAGTGTATCAGCACAAAGTTATGTAGTACAGGTGTTTAATTTTTGTTGGAACTAAAACCAGAGATGAATTAATTAAAAGATTAAAGAACAAAAACTTATCAATTGCTTGCAAAGGAAGGAAGGTCTAGAAAATAAACTTTTAAGTTACATTTGGCACAGATGAAATTATTTTATTAAAAGAATGAGAAGAATCTAAACATTAAACTTTCTTAATTAATATGTTCTTAATAAAATGCAACCAATACACCTAGGGATATGCCTCAGTTAGAGCCAGAAACACAGCTTCTTAGAATGTTTAGGCCATGTTTTGTAGTTACTCTTATCCAAGAATTATTGCTGTTAAGAAAAAAACTCTAAGTGAATGTGCATATATCAACAGGTAAACTATTATTACATTTGGTTTCTCTAGATAGACACTTTTATTCAGTTGCCATTTTGCAATTTCTTACTTAGATACCTCATAATTAAATACCATTTCTGAATGCATTGCCTATATTATCATATGATGACAATGGCCAAACTTTTGCTTTTAGAATTTTAGAGTTTATTTCACTGTTCTGTGTTTCTTTTTTTTCTGGAAAAGTATATTCACAACTGATTTTCTAACAAGAACAACTATGTCATCATGTATTCAGTATTTTTCAAAAGGACATTTGTGGATTATGTGATTTGTAGATTATACAACCTTCACGGGTATGTGTGATTCCAGTTGGTGGGACAAAGCTAATCTGGTTATTCATTCAGATGCCTGCACTCTGAAAATTCCTCTAAGTATGTGTCAAGTAGGAGATAACTTCTGTAGTAGATTACTTATAGAATGTTGAATACTTACATATCCTCTAACAAATCTTAAATTCTCTGAACCTCTGTTTCCTAGTCTATAATATAGTGGTAATACTATTTAAAATAATAATAGTGGGACTTCCCTGCTAGCGCAGTGGTTAAGAATCCGCCTGCCAATGCAGGGGACAGGGGTCCATCCCTGGTCCGGGAAGATCCCACATGCCGCGGAGCAACTAAGCCCGTGCGCCACAACTACTGAGCCTGCGCTCTAGAGCTCGCGTGCCACAACTACTGAAGCTCGTGCGCCTAGAGCCTGTGCTCCGCAACAAGAGAAGCCACCGCAGTGAGAAGCCCGCACACCACAAAGAAGAGTAGCCCCTGCTGGCCACAACTAGAGAAAGCCCATGTGCAGCAACGAAGACCCCACGCAGCCAAAAATAAATAAATTAATAAATTTTAAAAAACAAAAAAAAATAGTAATAGTATTCAGGACAAAGGGAGTTAAAGGATGAACTGTGTTTGCCATTTAAACCAAATCAGTAAATGCTTTACCCTCTTCTTCTTTTCCTCATACTTCAGCATAGGAATAACTGGGATGAAATAAAGGGCTGTTAAACATACACACTTTAGTGTCCCAAACCCATAGATTTGGTTTGTCAGATTAGGGCTGATGCACTTGGTCTCTGGACCATAAATTGAGAAATTTTACCTTGGAAATGAGATGTTGTTTATATTTAAAGACAAAGTAGATGACTAGCTTTGTATAGTTGCTATGTAGATGAGCAAAAGTCCAATACTCTGGCTGTTCTACTAATAGCACATTAAAATGGGTATTTTAAAAATTCATTTTATAAGGATCCATTGTTTTCCATAACAATCTATACTCTGCCCTTGTTTTGCTATGTGAGTAATTTTTTCTTTATATCCTTGTTCCTAACATCATTTTTTCGATTAATCATGTAAAACAAATCACCTTTGCACAGAAACTTATGTATCTCAAAGACATTTTTTCAAATTTAACTAAATATTGGAAAAGGACTAAATTATATTTCTGTACTTTTCATATATAGCCAGGTCCAAAACTTTGTTTTCAAAAATATAAATAAATAAAATATTTACTTTTATGTTCCTTATAATACATTTTTGTTATTCAAAGAAACAGTTTAAGCAAAACAGTGTCTCTACTAGAAATTATTAATTAAACCATGGAAAAAATATTTAGGTCACAGAGCAATTATGGCTCTTTATGGAAACACACACACACACACACACACACACACACACACACACACACACAGTGAAGACAACTTAAATAATTATCCAAAAATGTTTATGGTAACATGTCCCCTTATTATATTTTTAAAAAACTCTTTCCACTAATTTACACTGCTCTGTCTTTGCTTTTTCACATTGCACAAATAAATCTTTTTTGTATAAAACTAACAAATTGTATGTGCTGTCTTTGGGATTAATTTAATAGAAATATCAAGGACAATAAGTTCAATAAGATATAAATAGTCTCCTAATAGCAAGATATAGTGTTGAATTAATGAAATGTGTATGTCAAAATTTATTCATTTATTTAAAATTTTTTAAACACTATGAAACTCTGAATATATGAATTATGCTTTCTTGCTTTCACAAATTATTATATAACAATTCGTAATTCAAATCATTCGTGATCCTTGGCACTAAACATCTGGTGCTATTTTTGATAGCAATATTATGCAAAACAACGCTGAACTTAGCTGAGTAGAGTACTCAAAAGTATTGTTCATATCAAGAGAGAATTAGCAAGGTTTAAGTGTTTGACACATGGTTACTTAATGGTGTTTTAAAAAGTAACTTAGAAGTGTCCTTTTATTTTGAAGTAGTACTGATTGCTTTACATTTATTTCCACAGAATGAGTAATTTTATACTCTGCCTATCCACATGTTTAGTTCATACTGAGCGTGTATATGTGCACGCACGTGCATGTGCACAGTGCATCAACACTTTAGTTTTCATATATTACTAAAAAATAATTCAGGCCTTTGAAGCAAAATATCCTAAGAAGGAAATAAAACTATTTTTTTGCCCATTCACACCACAGTATTCATTAAAGTCTCAGAAAATACATGTTTGAATTAAAGTTAAATGTATCTACAAACTACATTTATGTACATTCTTGGATTGGCCTCTTACTCATAAGAAATGTTTATCACAATCTAATTTAAAGCTAACTACTCCCTAAGTTGTTGCTTGTTCTTGTTGCATGTTAACAGAGCTAATGGTCACTGTCCACTACTTTACAACATAATTTTTTCTCTACTGTATGCAGTTTACTAAAGCCTAAGAAACACTTTATATTTTCACTTTTTAAAAAACATATGCAATGTCCTTTATTCCCTTCTACATTGGTTTCAGATTTTCTGAAGTAAATGTGATGCATTTAGACAAGGACAAAAATTAGATGCATATTTATCTATCCATCTATTACTTCCATTCGGAAAGGATTCTGTAGAGAATCTTATAACCACTCATTTAGAGTCAAGTGTTTCTACTGGCTGAGGTTGTTCCTTAAATTTCTATTTTTCCCCCTGTAAGACAGTTAGGAGAAAGGAACATTTGGGATTACTTGACACCATGAGGAATTAAAGTATGTTTTACAATTCTCTCTTTCTTTTCAATGTAAGTAGACATCTCTTTTTCTAAAGCTACATGAAAAAAAAAAAAAAAAGGCTCAGGGCACTTCTGTTTTCATTATCCCTTCTACCTAAGTCTCTTAAAGCAGTTTTATTTTCATTCTCTCTTCCTGTTAACAGAGGCGGGGTTCAGGTGTTCATTGGAGTGAATTGATTCCTAGAAAATGAGTTCAAGTTTAAAAGAGTATTACTATTTTTTTTAAAACTTTATTTACTATTGGGATGTTATTTGCATATCATAAAATTCACCCTTTTAAGTGTAAAATTCAGTGGTTTTTAGTATATTTACAAAATGTGCAACCATTACTACTGTCTAATTGTAGAACATTATTATCATTCCAAAAAGAAATCCTGTACCCATCAGCATTCACCCTCAATTTTTCCCTCCCCCAGCCCTTGGCAACCACTAACTGACTTTCTGTCTCTATGAATTTGCCTATTCTGAATCTTTTATATAATTTGATTCATACAATATGACATTTGTGCTTGGATTCTTAAACCTCTGATATGTTATAGCCTGGATCAGTGCTTCATTCTTTTTATGATATATTCCATTGTGTTGTACTTACCAATACCAAATTGTATTAAACCATTGATGAACATTTAGGTTATTTCCATGTTTTGGATTTTTGAATAATGATGCTGTGAACATTCATGTACAAATTTTGTGTGGACCTATGTTTTCAATTTTCTTTGGTATTCATCTAGGAGAGGGATTAGCTGGGTCATGTGTTAACTCGATGTTTAATTTTGGAGAAACTGCAAAACCGTTTTTCAAAGCACTTGTGTCATTTTACATCCTGTCAGCGATGTATGAGGGTTCCAATTTCTCCACATCCATGCTCAGACTTTTTATTTTCTGTCTTTTTGATTATAGCCATCCTAGTGTGTGAAGTGGTATCTCGTGGTTTTGATTTGTATTTCCCTAGTGACTAATGATGTTGAACATCTTTTCTTGTGCTAACTGGCAATTTATTTATCTTCTCTGGAGAAATGTTTATTAAAAACCTTTGTTCATATTTCCCATTGCTCATTTTTAAAATTGAGCTATTTGTCATATATGGCTAAATTGTAAGTGTTTAAAATTTTTAAAAAGTTTTACACAATTTTTAAAGGTTACTTTCCATTTACAGTTATTACAAAATATTGGCTATATTCCCTGTATTTTACGGTACATCCTTGAGCCTATCTTACACCTAATAGTTTGTGCCTTCCACTTCCCCACCCTATATTGCCCCCTCCCTGCCTCTCCTCACTGATAAACCCTAGTTTGTTCTCTGTATCTGTGAGTCTGCTTCTTTTTTGTTATATTCACTAGTTTGTTGTATTTTTTAGATTCCACATATAAGTGATAACATATGGTATTTTTCTTTCTCTGTCTGACTTATTTCACTTAGCATAATGCCCTCCAAGTCCATCCATGTTGCTGCACATGGGAAAATTTCATTCTTTTTTACAACTGAGTAGTACAGTAAGTCCCCTACATATGAACCTTCAAGTTGCAAACTTTCAAAGATGCGAACATGCGTTTGCATGTCCAATCATGTAAGTTAGTTCATGTGTCTGGAGTACATTGTCACGTGCGTGCATCCTCTATAAGTGGTTGTGCTTTTGTGTACTTTATTGTACAGTACTGTATAGAGTACAGTAGTACAGTATCTTTATTTCAAGCCCAGGATATCCGGAAGCAAGCGTAAAAGCAGCAGTGATGTAGCTGGTACTGCTAAGAAGCACCAAGTGATAATGATGGAAACAAAAGTGAAAATAATTGAGAGAGTGGAGCGAGGCTTGTGAAAAGTATTATAAACCTATTACAGTACAGTACTATATAGCTGATTGTGTTAGTTGGGTACCTAGGCTAACTTTGTTGGACTTAACGAACAAAGTGGACTTTCAAACGCACTCTCGGAATGGAACTCATTTGTATGTAGGGGACTTACTCTATTCCACTGTACATGGATACCACATCTTCTTTATCCATTCATCTGTCTATGGACACTTAGTTGTTTCCATATCTTGGCAATTGTGAATAATGCTGCTATGAACATTGAGGTGCATGTATCTTTTAGAAATAGTGTTTATGTTTTTTTCGGATATATACCCAGGAGGGGAATTGCTGGGTCATATGGTAGTTCTATTGTTAGTTTTATGAGAAACCTCTATACTGTTTTCCACAGTGACTGCACTTATTTATATTCCCACCAACAGTGTACAAGTGTTTTTTTCTACACATCCTCATCAGCAGTTGTTATTTGTGTTCTTTTTGATGATAGCTAATCTGACAAGTGTGAGGTGATATCTCACTGTGGTTTTAATTTGCATTTCCCTGAAGATTAGTGATGTTGAGCATCTTTTTGTATGCCTGTTGGCCATCTGCATTTCTTCTTTGGAAAAGTGTCTATTCAGTTCTTCTGCCCATTTTTTAACTGGTTGTTTGTTTGTTCTTTTGTTTTTGTTTTTTTGATATTGAGTTGCATGATCTGACTATATATGTTGGATATTAAGCCCCTATTGGTCAGATCATTTGCAAATATTTTCTCCCATTCAGTAGGTTATCGTTTTGTTTATGGTTTCCTTTGCTGTGCAAGACCTTTTAAGTTAATTAGGTCCCATTTGTTGTTGCTTTTATTTTCTTTACTTTTGGAGATGGATTCAAAAAAATATTGCTGCGATTTATGTCAAAGAGTATTCTGCCTATTTTTTCCCCTAGGAGTTTTATAGAATCTGGTCTTACATTTAGGTTGTTAATCCATTTTGAATTTATTTTTCTATATGGTGTTAGAGTGTTCTAATTTCATTCTTTTACATGTAGCTGTCTAGTTTTCCCAACACCACTTATTGAAGAGACTGTCTTTTCTCCATTGTATATTCTTAGAAAGGTATGTTTTAGTTCTTATTAAAAATACAACTGTATTGCTATTAACTTTATCTCCCTTTAGTCATATCAACTTTCTAACATCTTTTCTGTAATTAAAAATGTCACGAGTAATGTTCTGAAATTGAATGAAGAGCTAGACATTCAAATCCATTCTTTCACAGGTGAGATTAACTAAATGCAAATCCACGCTCTCATGGGGAATTTATATCTTACCCATTCTGGTAATTCTTACTGTATTTGGAAGAATATGGGAACATCCAGTGGGCCCATTTGTCTGTGGTATGTTTGTATTTGGCAGGTTATTATGAGAAGACTGTGTATTCCTGTGATTGCCTTAACATCTAGTGGTTTTTAATGGTGGTAATATGCAGTACTGAGTGTGCTAGGCTGAACACAGATAAACACTAACAAATCAATAATTTGAAGAAATAAATACAATTTTTTATTCTTTTAACTAGAACACATGTTCTGAAATTGTTTTTATTGCTGGGTGATCACAGAGGGAAAAAAGTATTGTGTGTGTTATTGCTTCAAATCTTTTAAAAGTTAATTGTCTTGCAAAAAAATGTAAAATAGAACTTCTCTATCTCAGAATAGGGAGGAAAAGTGCAAATGAACAAAATGCATTTTACTTAAATGAATAGAAATGATTTTTTTTCTTTCTTTTTTTTTTTTTTTTTTTTTTTACAAATACTGATCAAAGGAAAAGGCTTCTTTCTGATCATGAAACACAAACTCCTATACAGTTCCTAGCTTATCTCTCACAATAATATCTTCCCTAGTTTACTTGTGTATTTGTTCATCATTTGTGTGTTATGTTTACGTATCTACATAAACGTGGATGCTCTTTGGTGGAGAGCTGCACAG
Source organism: Balaenoptera acutorostrata (assembly GCF_949987535.1). Classification (NCBI taxonomy): domain Eukaryota; kingdom Metazoa; phylum Chordata; class Mammalia; order Artiodactyla; family Balaenopteridae; genus Balaenoptera; species Balaenoptera acutorostrata. The sequence goes on from NC_080079.1 coordinate 45,156,204, forward strand.
CCAGGTTAATTTATTTTGAACAGTGCCATAGAGTCAATTTTTGCAGATAGGCACTCAGCAAATGGTTTCAGTAAAACGTGGCACTCAGCATTTTAATGTGTTGTCGTTTTCTTTCAGAAGTTCAGAGTCACACCATTTAAGGTGATCTGGATTTATTATTTATGTTATATACATAGTAAAAAGCCTAGGTTATTGCAAAACATTCTCAACTACTAAGAATATATTTTTTTACGTAGCAAGTTACAGAGTTACCTTTAAATAAAAATCTCATCAAGGTATATATTTAACTCCAAAGAAATACGTAGAGCCATTGTCAAGTTAAAAAGTGGTTTTAAATTGACTATTAAATTCAGTATATTGATTTAATAAACTTGGACCTTTTCCATTTTCTTAACTAAGAGGGAGACTACAGTCAATTAAAGTTGAAATATTAGGAAGTGACATTAAAATTGAACATAAGGCAGTGAAACAATATCTGTAAAAAGCAAGCTCTGCTTTTCAGCAGCTGCTGAGCATATAACCAACATACAGCTCCAGATAATAGTTAACATTTCTAATGACATACACCTCCTAAGATAAAGTTATATGTTTAATCTCCCATCTGCCACTCTTCACCTAGAGATAAATATAAATATGCACATACATAAATTTGTATAGAATGCACACGTACAGACTGATACCTGTTAAGAACTGATGAAAAAAGCAAATCCATGTACCTCCTACCCAGAGTAAAAACCAGAGCATTACCAGTAACCTTGAGTTCTCCTCAATGTCCCTCCACAAGTTTATCATTTCTGTCCTTCCAGAAGTTAACCACTCTTACAAATTTTGTATTAGTAACTGGTTTTCACATTAACAGTTGTGCTATATTAGAATTTATTCCTAAATACTTTTATTAATTTTATCTGCTTTTGATCCTTATATGAATAGAAACATAATTTGTACATTTCTCGATGACTAGATTTCTTTTTTGCTCAAAGTTATGTATTTGCTAACATTGTTGATGCGTGTAATTCTAGTTCATTTATTTTATTTTTCACTCTGTCATTTTCCCATTGTACTACTGATACACAGTTTTCTTCCTGTTTTCTTAACTTCCTACTATAAAATACTGCCTAGAACAGTTTTTTGCATGTTTTTCAAAGTGCTTGTTTTTAGGGTATATTATTCATAGTTACAAAGTGATGCCAACAGTTTTCCAAAGTTGTTATACTTATATACATATTCACTAAGATGGTCATTAAAATGAAAATTTTAATGAGTGGTTAAACATTAGATAATAATAAAATAAAAAAAAGTTGGTAAACTGTAAAATAGATTTGATGTGTAAAAGAAGAATTCAGTAAAAATGTTAAAGACATGGAAAGATATTAATGAGAAGGCTGAACATACCTGTGATAAAATTGCAGAAGTACAAATTAGAATGAATGAAGAAATGTAATATTAAAAAAGGTAATGTTTGAGATTTTTCACAAATTGATGAAAGACATAAATCCTTAGATTCAATAGAAGAGCAAATCCTGAAATGTTTATCTTGGTAAGTACAAAATAATATTCCACCAAGATACAATGGAAGGGGGGAATTTTCACCATCAAAGACAAAGTAATATCATCATAACTAGAAAAAGGAAAGATAACATACTAGGAGGAAGCAATTAGGAATTATTAGAGATCAAAAATATTGGAATAATGCCTTCAAAGTGCTGAGTAACAGCTTACCTGGAATGCTGTACTGATCTCAGTCATCATTCCTTTATAAGGATAAAATGAAAGCATTTTGAGAAACAAAAAGAAAAAGACAGAAACTTAAATTTTGCTAAATAAACTAATAGAGAATTTCCTCATCAAGAAAGAAATAAGAAATAAGTGAAAATAAACAGTGGCAATGAAATTAGTAATATGAACGTCTCTGTAGAAGTCATAATTTTTAAAAAAAAGGATAAAGAACACATGTGAGTAACTTAGATATAAGGTAGAATAAATTATAGATAACACCAAAAGCATGATAATGAAAGAAAAAAGTTAGAATTAATTAGAAATTTTTTAAAAACTTCTCTGTGAAAGATATTGATAAGAGAATGAGAAGACAAGCCAAAAGCTGGGGAAAAATATTTTCAAAGATATACATGATAAAGAAAGTATATCTAAAATATACAAAGAATTTTTTAAAACTCAACAGTAAGGAAACACCCTGCTGGATCAAGATATAGAGTAGGAGGATTTTGAGCTCACATCCTCCCATGAGCATACCAAAATACAACTACTTACAGAGTAACTATCTCTGAGAACAACCTGAAGACTAGCAAAAAAGATTTTTCACAACTAAAGATATAAAGGAGACAAAACAAAATAGGCGGGACAGGCAGACACGCATTTTAGCCAGAACCTACATCCCCAGTGTAGCAACCAACAAGTGGGAGGGATATCACAACCATGGAGGTCCTCCCTGAGGTGTGATAGGTTTCAGCCCCACATTGGGTTTCTCAGCCCAGGGTTCCTGTACCAGGAAGATTGAAAGTTGCCTGGGTCAGACCCACATACTGACCTTAGCCTCCTGAAGAAGAAGGTGACAGCTGGGACTCCCCCTGGGGACTGAGATGCTGGCAGCAGCCATTTTTGTGTTACAGTTTTACCATGCTGACATCAGCACTGTCAGATGCCATTTTGAAATTCTCCCTGTAGCCTAGTAGCACTGGGGGCGTATCCTGCCTATCAGCACACCTGCGGCAGTCTCGTGCTCCAGGCCTCACACCCAGCTGCGCTGGGGGGTGAGCCCTGCCTATCAGCATGTCCACATTAGTTGGCCCTGCCACAACAGGAGAGAGTACACTGCCCACATGGGGAACACACCTGAAGCATCTGGCTCTAGTGGCCAGAGGGGAGAATGCTGCTGAGGCCTGTATGACGTCTCCTAAATAACCCCACTTCTCCAAGATTGGGAAATGTAATGGATGTACCTAATACATAGAAATAAAGACAGAGAATTAGGCAAAATGAGAAGATAGAGGAATATATTCCAAACAAAAGAACAAGACAAAACCTCAGAAAAAGAAACTTAAAAAAAAACAAAAAAGAGACAAGCAAACTCACTGATAAAGAGTTCAAAATAATGATCATAAAGATGCTCACTGAGCTCAGGAGAAGAATGGATGAACACAGAACTTCAGCAAAGAGTTAGAAAATATAAAAATAACCAATAAGAGCTGAAGAATACAATAACTGATATGAAAAATACACTAGAGGGGATCAACAGTAGATTAGATGATACCAGGAAACAGATCAATGATCTGGAAGACAGAGTAGTGGAAATCACCCAAGCTGAACAGAAAAAAGAAGAAAGAATTATAAAAAATAAGGACAACATCAAGCATTCTAACATTCACATTATAGGGTTCCAAAAAGAAGAAAGAGAAGAAGCAGAGAAATTATTTGAAAAAGATGATACCTGAAAACTTCCCTAACCTGGGGAAGGAAACAGACATCTAGGTCCAGGAATCACAGAGTCACAAACAAGATGGACCCCAAAATACACCAAGACACGTTATAAATTAAAATGTCAAACATTAAATACAAAGAGAGAATCTTAAGAGCAGCATGGGAGCAGCATGGGAAATGCAACTCTCGTAGTCAGCTTATATGGGAGTTTCCTTGTATATAGTTACATATGAGGGAACTCCCATAAGAATATAAGCTGACTTTTCAGTAGAAGATTTTCAGGCCAGAAGGGAGTGGCATGATATATTTAAAGTGCTGAAAGGAAAAAACCTACAACCAGGAATACTCTACCAGTCAAAGCTATCATTCAGATTTGAAGGAGAAATAAAGAGTTTTACAGACAAGAAAAAGCTAAGAGTTCACCACAAAACTGACCTTACAAGAAATGCTAAAGGGAGTTCTCTAAGTAGAAAGGAAAGGCCATGACTAGAAACAAAAAAAATTATGAAAGAAAAAAATCTCATTGCCAAAGGCAAACATACAGTAAAAGGTAGTGGATCAACCATTTATAAAGCTAGTAGGAAGTCTAAAAGACAAAATTAGTAAAATCATCTATATCTACAATAAGTAGTTAATGGATAAAATAGATGTAAAATATAACATCAAAACATAAAACATGGGGAGAGAGTAAAAATGTAAGGTTGGTAGAATGTGTTTGAACTTAAGAAATCATCAGCTTAAAATAGACGCCTATATACATAGGTTGTTGTATATGAACTTCATGGTAACCATAAACCTATAATAGATACACACAAAATAAAGAGAAAAATATCCAAACATAACAAATCACAAAGAGAAGAGAGCAAGAGAAGAAGAAAGGAACAGAGAATAACTACAAAAACAACCAGGAAACAATGTTTAAAATGGCAATAAGTTCATACCTATCAATAATTACTTTAATTATCAACGGAATAAATTCTTCAATCAAAACACATAGGGTGGCTGAATGGATAAAAAAGAAAAAAGCAAAAAACAAAACAAGACCCATATATATCATGCCTACAAGAAATTCACTTCAGATAAAAATACACACATTGAAAATGAGGGGATGGAAAAAGATTTTCCATGAAAACAGAAACAAAAATAAAGCTGGAATAACCCAAATAAATAAAATCAGAAATGAAAAAGAAGTCAGAACCAGCACCACAGAAATACAAAGGATCATAGCAGGGTACTACAAACAATTATATGCCAATAAAATGGACAACCTAGACGAAGTATTTTCCTAGCAATGTACAATCTCCCAAGATTGAATCAGGAAAAAGTCAAAAATGTGTTCTAAAATCTGAGCCAAAATTTGCATTTGTGAATTAAGAGGCATGCAGAATAAATATGGTCATTGTGACGTGTTTTATAATACCAGAGAATTTAGCAATGGAGTATCATTGTTAAGTGAAAAAATTTTCAAGGTTCAGAATATTGTATATACTCTAACTCATTTACATAAGGAAAATGTTTATCACCTCTAGAAACAGAATGAGAATGTGTTAGTTGTAAAGAGATATTGTTTTAATTTTTGATAACATGACTAATGCTTAAATCATTTATAATAATACATTCATATATTACTTTTATAAATTTTAAAAGGAAAAATCTTGCATTATGAAAAAAATATAGCCTTGGTATTAAGTTTGAGGGCTGGGAAACAACCTTTTCTCACTGATAATAAATTAAAGCTGCAAGAATGCACATTTTTTCTTAGGTTCAGTTAAGGTTTTATATTTTGAATGACAAAAAGACATGAATGGACTAATATTTTTTTCCTGAATTTTTTCTCTTAGAGAACAAAAAGCAAAATTAAATTAAAATCTGCATTAAAACCTGCCCAGTGATGATCTCAGTAAATGGTGGAAAGTCCTTGGTCTGACATACAGCGATTTGCATATCTGGACTCAAGTTAACTTGAATGCCACATGCATTGCAGTCAGTTTTCACCAGACTATTATCTTCTGCATCATATTGCACATATATACACATATTTCTCTAATTTTAAAAGTCTCTGCTCCTTTCCTACCTGCTAAAATGCTAATCAGCTATTAGAGCCCCACTTTCATAATTATTCTGACTCTGAGCCTCCAGTAATTCCTCCCTCCCTTGCACATTTACACACTCTGTCTTCTATTACAGATAATTGTGCATATTTCAGTCTCCAAGACTAGACCCTATCTTTTCTTTTCTTTTTCTTTTTTTTTTTTTTTTTTGGCTGCACTGCACGGCATGTGGGGTCTTAGTTCCCTGACCAGCGATGAAACCCACACTCCCTGCATTGGAAGCATGGAGAGTCCTAACCACTGGACCACCATGGAAGTCCCAACCCTATCTTCTTTAGAGCAGAGGTTACATCTTACTTTTTATTGAATCTATTATCTGCTCCTAGGAAAAGACCTTTACATAGCAGATATTAGATTGACCTGAAAGTTATTATGAGATGTTTTCACTTCACCATGTCCCACAACACTGGTCTTACAAGAAGGTTGGTGATGATAGGTGGTGATTTTCTGAAATTTCTTAATGCCGCATTGTCACAGATAAAATGAGAGCTATGATCAGCTTTTATGCAGTAATTCAAAGTGTGTTTGAAAATAATCTCCAAATGTGCATAATTTGCAATGTAATATCAAAAGTCATTAACTGGGAACATACCCTGTGAAAATGTTTTCATATAGCACTCTGTTAATAACTTTTACTCTAGATACTAAACTAAGAGTTTTATTTCATCTGTACTGCTATGTATCATTTCTCATCTTTATTTTTTGACACCAAACTTTATGGTTATATAACTCTTTTAATTTGTGCTATAGAATAAAAATCCCTACAGTTTTTTAATTGGATAGGGAAGGAAGAAGGGAAAGACAGTTGTATGGAGAGCAGAGACTGTAGATCAGTGATAGAATCTTTGGTTTAAGGAGAAGACAAGACCTGGAACTATGGAGTCAACTTATTTGGAGGAAAGGGGTAGTCCAAGACTTGGGGTGAGAAATGAAGAGAGTTTCTGGTTTAAAATGCAAGTTACATGCCTTCTGAACAATTGAAGATGGTATGTCATACTCTAAATTGATTCATTAAAAAAAGAGAACATTGAAATTCATTATGTACCAGGCTTCAGTGACATAGCAAAAAAGCATTCAAAAATCTCTTCTCTCACCTCATTAGATATAGTGATACCTACTTTCTCTTACTAGCTGTCCATAAATGACATAGAGAAACTCAGAATATGATCAAAGAACTTAATGGTCTCATAGTTAAACCACACTTAGGAGATGGACATGGTAAAGAGATGTGAATAGTTTTACTACAATGTCATCATCCTTATTGAAAAAAAGCTCAAAACACATGATGTAACAATGTTGGGTTAGTAACATCATTTTCATATGACATGGACCACCCATATATATCATTTATTATAAGAAGGATTAAGATCTCTATTAACATATATATCAAAAATTACTTATGTATATATTTCTACAATAAACCTGACTTGGTATGATTCACAATTCTACTTCTGATTATCAAGTAATAAACTATACCTTTATCTCTTGAACCTCTCTTAATATTGCATTTCATAGGTACACAGAGTAGTGATAATAGCAAATGTATACTATGATGGCATGAATGAATGAATTTATACATGTAAGGCAGTAGGCTAACTAATTGGGTTATGGAATGGTTAACAAATATTAACTATGAAAAAGAGCGGATGTATTTAATCAAGAAATGAGACTGTTGTGAATCCACCCTTTAATATCATTAAAATAAATCATGTAATTATAGATTTTGGAAATTAGAGAAATTTAAGACTAATTTAACATGTTTATTCTCCCCAAATTTGCAAACACAGGACATAAAAATAAAATGTAAGGTAATTATAATTAAATTATCAGTTTTTTTGAAATTTAACAAATTTTATTATTAACATTAAATTTTCAAATAATTGATAGTCAGTTCACAGTTTGTAAAGGAAATATATAAATCTATACATTTAATTCTATTCTGTTCACAAGCCTACTTTAAGTAAAAATGACCACTTTCATTATTCAGCTAAAAGTACTGTTTTGTTTTGTTTTGTTTTTTTAATTTTTATTTATTTTTTTAACATCTTTATTGTAGTATAATTGCTTTAAAATGGTGTGTTGGTTTCTGCTGTATCACAAAGTGAATCAGCTATATGTGTACATATATCCCCATATCCCCTCCCTCTTGAGCCTCCCTCCCACCCTCCCTATCCCACCCATCTAGGTGGTCACAAAGCACTGAGCTTATCTCCCTGTGCTATGCAGCTGCTTCCCACTAGCTATCTATTTTACATTTGGTAGTTTATATATGTCCATGCCACTCTCTCACTTCATCCCAGCTTACCCTTCCCCCTCCCCGTGTCCTCAAGTCCATTCTCTATGTCTGCGTCTTTATTCCTGTCCTACCCCTGTGTTCTTCGGAAACTTTTTTTTTTTTTGAGAGTCCATATATATGTGTTAGCATATGGTATTTGTTTTTCTCTTTCTGACTTACTTCACTCTGTATGATAGTCTCTAGGTCCATCCACCTCACTACAAAAAACTCAATTTCGTTTCTTTTTACGGCTGAGTAATATTCCATTGTATATATGTGCCACATCTTCTTTATCCATTCATCTGTCGATGGACACTTAGGTTGTTTACATGTCCTGGCTATTGTAAATAGAGCTGCAATGGACATTGGGATGCATGTGTCTTTTTGAATTATGGTTTTCTCAGGGTATATGCTCAGTAGTGGGATTGCTGGGTCATATGGTAGTTATATTTTTAGTTTTTTAAGGAACCACCATACCGTTCTCCATAGAGGCTGTATCAATTTACATTCCCACCAACACCACAAGAGGGTTCCCTTTTCTCCACACCCTCTCCAGCATTTATTGTTTCTAGATTTTTTGATGATGGCCATTCTGACCGGTATGAGGTGATACCTCATTGTAGTTCTGATTTGCATTTCTCTAATAATTAGTGATGTTGAGGATCCTTTCATGTGTTTGTTGGCAATCTGTATATCTTCTTTAGAGAAATGTCTATTTAGGTTTTCTGCCCATTTTTGGATTCGGTTGTTTGTTTTTTGGATATTATGCTGCATGAGCTGCTTGTATATTTTGGAGATTAATCCTTTGTCAGTTGCTTCATTTGGAAATATTTTCTCCCATTCTGAGGGTTGTTTTTCATCTTGTTTATGGTTTCCTTTGCTGTGCAAAAGCTTTTAACTTTCATTAGGTCCCATTTGTTTATTTTTTTTTTAATTTCCATTTTTCTAGGAGGTGGGTCAAAAAGGATCCTACTGTGATTTATGTCACAGAGTGTTCCGCCTATGTTTTCCTCTAAGAGTTTTATAGTGTCTGGCCGTACATTTAGGTCTTTAATCGATTTTGAGTTTATTTTTGTGTATGGTGTTAGGGAGTGTTCTAATTTCATTGTTTTACCTGTAGCTGTCCAGTTTTCCCAGCACCACTTATTGAAGAGGCTGCCTTTTCTCCATTGTATATTTTGCCTCCTTTATCAAAGATAAGATGATGATATGTGCATGGGTTTATCTCTGGGCTTTCTATCCTATTCCACTGATCTGTATTTCTGTTTTTGTGCCAGTACCAGGCTGTCTGGATTACTGTACCTTTGTAGTATAGTGTGAAGTCCAGGAACCTGATTCCTCTAGCTCCGTTTTTCTTTCTCAAGATTGCGTTGGATATTCGGGGTCTTTTGTGTTTCCATACAAATTGTGAAAATTTTTGTTCTAGTTTTGTGAAAAATGCCATTGGTAGTTTGATAGGGATTGCATTCAATCTGTAGAATGCTTTGGGTAGTATAGCCATTTTCACAATATTGATACTTCCAATCCAAGAACATGGTATATCTCTCCATCTGCTTTTACCATCTTTAACTTCTTACATCAGTGTCTTCTAGTTTTCTGCATACAGGTCTTTTGTCTCCTTGGGTACTTTTATTCCTAGGTATTTTATTCTTTTTGTTGCAATGGTAAATGGGAGTGTTTCCTTAATTTCTCTTTCAGATTTTTCATCATTAGTGTATAGGAATGCAAGAGATTTCTGTGCATTAATTTTGTATCCTGCTGCTTTACCAAATGTATTGATTAGCTCTAGTCGTTTTCTGGTGGCATCTTTAGGATTCTCTATGTATAGTATCATGTCATCTGCAAACAGTGACAGTTTTACTTCTTCTTTTCCAATTTGGATTCCATTTATTTCTTTTTCTTCTCTGATTACTGTGGATAAAACTTCCAAAACTATGTTGAATAATAGTGGTGAGAGTGGGCAACCTTGTCTTGTTCCTGATTAGTGGAAATGGTTTCAGTTTTTCACCACTGAGAACAGTGTTGGCCGTGGGATTGTTGTATATGGCCTTTATTATGTTGAGGTAAGTTCCCTCTATGCCTACTTTCTGGAGGGTTTTTATCATAAATGGGTGTTGAACTTTGTCAGAAGCTTTTTCTGCATCTACTGAGATAATCATATGGTTTATCTCCTTCATTTTGTTAATATGGTTTATCATATTGCTTGATTTGCATGTATTGAAGAATCCTTGCATTCCTGGGATAAACCCCACTTGACCATGGTGTATGATCCTTTTAATGTGCTGTTGGATTCTGTTTGCTAGTATTTTGTTGAGGAGTTTTGCATCTATGTTCATCAGTGATATTAGCCTGTAGTTTTCTTTGTGACATCTTTGTCTGGTTTTGGTATCAGGGTGATGGTGGCCTCGTAGAATGAGTTTGGGAGTGTTCCTTCCTCTGCAATATTTTGGAAGAGTTTGAGAAGGATGGGTGTTAGCTCTTCTCTAAATGTTTGATAGAATTCACCTGTGAAGCCATCTGGTCCTGGGCTTTTTTTTGTTGGAAGGTTTTTAATCAGTGTCTCAATTTCAGTGCTTGTGATTTGTCTGTTTATATTTTCTATTTCTTCCTGGTTCAGTCTCGGAAGGTTGTGCATTTCTAAGAATCTGTCCATTTCTTCCAAGTTGTCCATTTTATTGGCATATAGTTGCTTGTAGTAAGTGTCATGATCCTTTGTATTTCTGCAGTGTCAATTGTTACTTCTCCTTTTTAATTTCTAATTCTGTTGAGTCTTCTCCCCTTTTTTCTTCATGAGTGTGGCTAATGGTTTATTAATTTTATCTTCTCAAAGAACCAGCTTTTAGTTTTATTGATCTTTGCTATTGTTTCCTTCATTTCTTTTTCATTTATTTCTGATCTGATATTTATGATTCTTTCCTTCTGCTAACTTTGGGGTTTTTTTGTTCTTCTTTCTCTAATTGCTTTAGGTTTAAGGTTAGGTTGTTTATTTGAGATTTTTCTTGCTTCTTGAGGTAGGATTGTATTGCTGTAAACTTCCCTCTTAGAACTGCTTTTGCTGCATCCCATAGGTTTTGGATCGTCGTGTTTTCATTGTCCTTTGTTTCTAGGTAGTTTTTGATTTCCTCTTTGATTTCTTCAGTGACCTCTCGGTTATGTGGTAGTGTATTGTTTAGCCTCCATGTGTTTTTATTTTTTACACATTTTTTCCTACAGTTGATATCTAGTCTCATAGCATTGTGGTCGGAAAAGATACTTGACGCGATTTCACGTTTCTTATATTTACCAAGGCTTGATTTGTGACCCATGATATGATCTATCCTGGAGTATGTTCCATGAGCACTTGAGAAGAAAGTGTATTCTGTTGTATTTGGATGGAATGTCCTGTAAATATCAATTAAGTCCATCCTGTTTTATGTGCCATTTAAAGCTTGTGTTTCCTTACTTATTTTCATTTTGGATGATCTGTCCATTGGTGAAAGTGGGGTGTTAAAGTCCCCTACTATGATTGTGTTACTGTCGATTTCCCCTTTTATGGCTCTTAACATTTGCCATATGTATTGAGGTGCTCCTATGTTTGGTGCATAAATATTTACAATTGTTATATCTTCTTCTTGGATTAATCCCTTGACCATTATGTGGTGTCCTTCTTTGTCTCTTGTAATAGCCTTTATTTTAAAGTCTGTTTTGTCTGATATGAGAATTGCTACTTCAGCTTTCTTTTGATTTCCATTTGCATGGAATATCTTTTTCCATCCACTCACTTTCAGTCTGTATGTGTCCTTAGGTCTGAAGTGGGTCTCTTACAGACAGCATATATATGGGTCTTGTTTTTGTATCCATTCAGCCAGTCTATGTCTTTTGGCTGGAGCATTTCATCCATTTACATTTAAGGTAATTATCGATATGTATGTTCCTATTACCATTTTCTTAATTGTTTTGGGTTTGTTTTTGCAGGTCTTTTCCTTCTCTTTTGTTTCCTGCTTAGAGAAGTTCCTTTAGCATTTGTTGTAAAGCTGATTTGGTGGTGCTCATTCCTCTTAGCTTTTGCTTGTCTGTAAATGTTTTAATTTCTCCATCGAATCTGAGTGAGCTCCTTGCTGCGTAGAGTAATCTTGCTTGTAGGTTTTTCCCTTTCATCACTTTAAATATGTCCTGCCACCCCCTTCTGGCTTGCAGAGTTTCTGCTGAAAGATCAGCTGTTAACCTATGGGGATTCCCTTGTATGTTATTTGTTGTTTTTCCCTTGCTACTTTTAATATTTTTTCTGTGTATTTAATTTTTGATAGTTTGCTTAATATGTGTCTTGGTGTGTTTCTCCTTGGATTTATCCTGTATGGGACTCTCTGTGCTTCCTGGACTTGATTAACTATTTCCTTTCCCATATTAGGGAAGTTTTCAACTATAATCTCTTCAAATATTTTCAGACCCTTTTTTTTCTCTTCTTCTTCTGGGACCCCTATAATTCGAATGTTGGTACGTTTAATCTGTCCCAGAGGTCTCTGAGACTGTCCTCAATTCTTTTCATTCTTTTTTCTTTATTCTGCTCTGCAGTAGTTATTTCCATTATTTTATCTTCCAGGTCACTTATCCATTGTTCTGCCTCAGTTATTCTGCTGTTGATCTCTTTTAGAGGATTTTTAATTTCGTTTATTGTGTTGTTCATCATTTTTTGTTTGCTCTTTAGTTCTGCTAGGTCCTTGTTAAACATCTATCTATTTTCTACATTCTGTTTCCATGATTTTGGATCATCTTTACTATCATTACTCTGAATTCTTTTTTCACGTAGATTGCCTATTTCCTCACCATTTGTTTGGTCTGGTGGGTTTTTGCCTTGCTCCTTCATCTGCTGCTTATTTCTCTGTCTTCCCATTTTGCTTATCTTACAGTCTTTGGGGTCTCCTTTTCGCCGGCTCCTGGTTCCTAGTTCCCAATGTTTTTCGTGTCTGCCCCCTATGGGTAAGATTGGTTCAGTGACTTGCGTAGGCTTCCTGGTGGAGGGGACTGGTGCCTGTGTTCTGGTGGATGCAGCTGGATCTTGTCTTTCTCCTGGGCAGGACTGCGTCTAGTGATGTGTTTTGGTGTGTCTGTGAACTCATTATGATTTTAGGCAGCCTCTCTGCTAATGGGTGGTGTTGTGTTCCTGTTTTGCTAGTTGTTTAGCATAGGATGTCCAGCACTGTAGCTTGCTGGTCATTGAGTGGAGCTTTGTCTTAGCATTGAGGTGGAGATCTCTGGGAGAACTTTCACCATTTGATATTACATGGCGCTGGGAGGTCTCTGGTGGACCAATGTCCTGAACTTGGCTCTCCCACCTAAGAGGCTCAGGCCTGACATCCGGCCGGAGCACCAAGACTCTGTCAGCCACATGACTCAGAAGAAAAGGGAGAAAAAAAAAAAAGAAGGAAAGAAAGAAAGATAAATAAATAAAGTTATTAAAATAAAAAATAAGAAAAATATTATTAAAAACAGAAAAAAATTTTTTAAAAGAAAGAAAGAAAGAAGAGAGCAACCAAACCGAAAAACAAATCCACCAATGATAACAAGCACTAAACTCTATACAAAAAAAAAAAAAAAAAAAAGGAGAGACCCCTAGGACAAATGGTAAAAGCAAAGCTATACAGACAAAATCACACAAAGAAGCATACACATACACACTCACAAAAAGAGAAAAAGGAATAAAATATATATATATAAAAGAAAAGGAAGAGAGCAACCAATCAATAAACAAATCTACCAATGTTAATAACCTCTAAATGCTAAACTAAGATAAACATAAAACCAGAAATAAATTAGATGCAGAAAGCAAACCCCAAGTCTACAGTTGCTCCCAATGTCCACTGCCTCAATTATGGGATGATTCATTGTCTATTCAGGTATTCCACAGATGCAGGTACATCAAGTTGATTGTGGAGATTTAATCTGCTGCTTCTGAGGCTGCTGGGAGAAAGTTCCATTGCTCTTCTTTTTTCGCACAGCTCCTGGGGTTCAGTTTTGGATTTGACCCCGCCTGTGCGTGTAGGTCGCCTGAGGGAGTCTGTTCCCTGCCCAGACAGGACGGGTTTTAATTAACAGCTGATTCGGGGGCTCTGGCTCACTCAGTCCAGGGGGAGGGAGGGGTACAGAATGCGGGGCGAGCCTGTGGTGTCAGAGGCTGGTGTGACATTGCAACAGCCTAAGGAGCGCCTTGTGTTCTCCTGGCGAAGTTGTCCCTGGATCATGGGATCCTGGCAGTGGCGGGCTGCACAGTCTCCTGGGAGGGGAGGTGTGGATAGTGACCTGTGCTTGCACACAGGCTTCTTGGTGGCTGCAGCAGCAGCCTTAGCATCTCACTCCCCTCTCTGGTGTCTGCACTGAGAGCTGCAGCTTGTGCCCATCTCTGGAGCTCGTTTAGGCAGTGCTCTGAATCCCCTCATCGCACCCCCTGAAACAATGGTCTCTTGCCTCTTAGGCAGTTCCAGCCTTTTTCCCGGACTCCCTCCTGGCTAGCTGTGGTGCACTAGCCCCCTTCAGGCTGTGTTGATGCAGCCAACCCCAGACCTCTCCCTGAGATCTGACCTCCGAAGCCCTAGCCTCAGCTCCCAGCCCCCACCTGCCCCAGCGGGTGAGCAGACAAGCTTCTTAGGCTGGTGAGTGCTGGTCAGCACTGATCCTCTGTGCAGAAATCTCTCCACTTTGCCCTCTGCACCCCTGTTGTTGCATTCTCCTCCGTGGCTCTGAAGATTCCCCTCCACCCACTCCCCATCTCCACCAGTGAAGTGGGTTCCTAATGTGTGGAAACTTTTCCTCCTTCACAGCTCCCTCCCTGAGGTGCAGGTCTCGTCCCTATTCTTTTGTCTCTTGTTTTTTCTTTTTTCTTTTGCCCTAGCCAGGTATGTGGGGAGTTTCTTGCCTTTTGGGAAGTCTGAGGTCTTCTGCCAGCATTCAGTAGGTGTTCTGTAGGAGCTGTTCCACATGTAGATGTATTTTTGATGTATTTGTGGGAGGAAGGTGATCTCCATGTCTTATTCCTCCACCATCTTGAAGGTCCCTCCAAAAGTACTATTTTAAAAAGTTGCTAACTATGGGAGTTTTGAAATGGGCCTGGTAGGCATCTAGAGAAGGTGTAATGATTAGAAAGAAATTAATGATGTGATCCAACTGCTTCAAAAATTGACAGTTCTGTTAATAGGGATAAATGATGCTGTTTTTTCCTTTTCCTTTATACTTTGTCTAGTTTCACTTGCTTATACGGCGCTGCGTGCAGACGCCTCACACTGGGCACTTCAGACCAGGGTTCCCAGTGTGAAACAGCTTCACTGATGCCTCACATCCGCGGGCAGCCACGTGCAGAGACACTGTGCCTGGCACTGTGATCTGGAACATGAGCCTATCAGTTATTCTTGATTCCAAAATAGAAGGGCTTATACTGTTTTATTTTCATAGTTGATTAAATTTCACCTCTTATGAAGATCAATTTTCTTTTCTAAGTGAAAAGCACATACAGGGACTTCTTATTTGCCATGGAAAATCAATTTCCTTTATTACCTACAATGTAGGAGATGATTGAAAGGTGACCAGGACAGAGAGTATAAGCACTCTATGGCACATTCATGGTCTCATTTTATATAGCAGACATTTCTTGTGAAATATGTCATGTAATCATGGAATTATACAAATACGACATAACTTTGCAGTTGAAATATCTACCATTAAAATTGTCTCAGATTTGAATGTTAGTCAGTTAAAATTCCCATTAAAGTAGAAGCCTAAGAATTCTGTATGGAAATAGTGATATGTGATCATAAATCATTCTGAAATATCTGAAGTCTTCTTTCTGAAGTGTGATGTTTACACACTTCATCATCCATACACGGAAAGAATGTATATTATTTCTAGTGGTGAGGTGATAGAAGACACACTTGCTTATTTGATAAGCTTTTATCTTTCCCTTTCTAGCTCTTATTTATCACATAGGTAGCTTCATTTACAGGAATTTTCTCACTCTTTTTCTAAAA
Source organism: Balaenoptera acutorostrata (assembly GCF_949987535.1). Classification (NCBI taxonomy): domain Eukaryota; kingdom Metazoa; phylum Chordata; class Mammalia; order Artiodactyla; family Balaenopteridae; genus Balaenoptera; species Balaenoptera acutorostrata. The sequence continues at coordinate 45,172,019 of NC_080079.1, forward strand.
TAAACCTTACATTTAAAATATTAATCTCTATACAGCACCCAAAATTTTTCATGTATTTATGAGAACTGTAAATTTATATGATGTATTTGATATTATTCCTAAAAGATTGTTGAAAGGAGACTCTCTGGGCAAAATGCTCAAGAAGAAACAAAATCAAATAGACCACAGATAATTTAGTAATAAAGGGAAATACTGCCATTTTATTCTATTTAAAGGTAGCTGAGATCAGGACAGGAATATAATCATAACAAGGTGTTTTTTACTTTAAACTCCTGTCAACGCCTTTCTTGTACTAAGACTCCTGTAACCATACAAATTATTGTTGCCTTCTTCCTAGGTAGCCATATTATGGGGTTGTCATCTTAGAGGGAAAAATATCTTTCTACAATTATACTGGGAGGGATTTGGCAAGACTCATGAAAAACAAGGTTGAGTTAAAAATATTTAGTCAACTTAAAAACTGGAACATTTGTTTCAGATTCCCCCAAAGTTCAATATCTTTTCTATAAAGGATAAATTTCTAAATATAGGGCAGATACTCTCATTACAGAGCACTCACTGCCAGTATGTCCTTCCTAATGCAACTATAGGAAACCACATTCCGTATCCTTTGGTAAGCAGTATGTAAACATTATTTAACTAATAGAAAGTCCAACATTACTGGCATTTTCTTTGTTTATGAACTATTTACATTGTCTTTATAGGCATACACAATTCTATAATAATATAAACAGTACTGGATAGATTATTTGGAACACAATACACAACTTGCTAAAATAGAGATAATCCATTTGTTCTAGGAAACCTTATAAAATTTAAATCAACAGTCCACTATAGATAGATTTATAGCTGTTATTAAATGACAAACATCTTTATCTCTTGTTCTCACCAACTTGGCCATCTTTGACTAACACTTAATAAATGCACAAAGAAAACTGCATGACATTGAGAAGTTGGATTGAATAGTATGGGATTGTAAGGTTTTCTCTTTTCTCCCAGAAACACTGATGTGTCTGCTGAAGCCTATATCTAATAGGAATTTTTAGTGTTATTTTAGCCAGCAGAGATATACTTTAAGAAATCATATCTCTGGTGACCCACTTCTTGTGTAAGTAATCATTGTGATAGGCAAAGTTCTAGAGACCATGAAACAAAATAGGAGATCATAACATTATTCTATTGAAAAAAAACCCTCTGAATGCTGGAACAGCTTAACTAGGCCTCCAATTGTTAATCTTTTTTTTGTTGCTTACTCCAGAGTTGTGTATTCTAGCTATATTGATCTAGTTTAGTAGGAGCAAGAGTTAAGTAATTGATTGGATATTTATGTGAAAAATAAATGTGCATGATGTTCATGTGTGTGTTTGTGTGCCTGTGTATTTTTGTGTGTATTCCTTGATACATGGCACTACTCCCAATCTTAAATTTTCCTAAATATATTTAAACTTACTTACTTATATTAACCTTTTAAAAATAACATACCATTAGCAATTTATAAACTTCAGGAAGGCAGGTGATTTATCTTCTACAAGACCTATAAATATTAGGAGGACAGGGAGAAATACATAGCATAACCTGCCAGCATTAATTGATAATCCTGCTCTCACTCAGAAGACAGTAGGTGGAAAGTTAGAGATTGTATTGATAATTCATCTTTGTAATCTATTATAAGGTACACTTTCTTTTCTTGGTGTTTTTAATCTTATTCCCATCCCTCGCTGCCATTTTCCCCATAATTAACAAAGTTTTACAATGGCGGGTGGTGTGGAAGATAAAATAGTGTTCATTCTACCTTGTTCCCTGGAAACCTACTAGAAATTTCGTAAGTAAATTTCTATAGTGAATTAGTGCTTCAAGAAATTCTGTGAAATTCCACTTTCTATTTGAGCTAATAAACAAATTTGTAATTGTGCAAAACAATTATTTATCACTGAACTGAGCCCTCATATGAATTTTAAAATCAATTTAATAAATTTTTAAATATCTTGAAAATTTAATAATGAGCACTAAGGTATTCTTTATAAAAAAAAGAAATGTGAGGAAAAATAGAATATCAAACTATGCACTCAATGAACTCAAATTTGGTTGTTTTGTGTTTGTGTTACATTTTATATGTGAAATATTTGTTGTGGGGAAACAAAACGGAATTATTTAGCAAATATGTTATTCTGAATCATTATTAAAGAAAGGTATTGAATATATAATATTTAAAGGAGTACATTTTTGTTATATATATATATATATATATATATATACATACACACACACACACACACATATAATACATTTAGGTCACAGTTGTAGACTCATTGTTTTTAAAAAGAAATGTGAAAGTGTTGTAATCATATGAAAAATTCGTAAGAACATGTTTAGATAATGCTTTTAAACTATATTTCAGTATGTTTCCAATACAGAATTACTTTCTTTTGCATACTCTTTTTTTCTGTAAATCTAAGGTGAATTTTAGTTTGGTTTTCCAAATCATATCACTGCAATTAGTTGCTCTGAAGTAAATCATGATTTTTGTTTGTCAGCTGAAATGCGATATCCTTCTGATTGTAACTGCATCCCTACCAACAGTCCTGATTTATCACTGGGGTTAGGGACATAGTCCCTTCTAAAATCCATGGACACTGCTGATTTATACCCAACCTCTTCAAGAAACTTTGAACCTGATGAAGAAAGCATCAGGTTTCTTTTATTGCTTTACTGTTGCTGCCTCTACTGATTGGGAATTTCTTTCCTTACACCCTGCCCTCCCAAACTATGCTATTTATTTAGAGCCCAGCATGTATATCATTTCCTTAGAAAGATTTCCATACTTTCACTCAATCTTCAGGCTATTGTAAAGACTTGTGTACATATCTGTCCATATATATATATACAAGAGAGAAGGAAGGACACTGCATAATGATCAAGGGATCAATCCAAGAAGAAGATATAACAATTATAAATATTTGTGCACCCAACAGAGAAGCACCTCAATATATAAGGCAAATGCTAACAAACATAAAAGGGAAATCAACAGTAACACAATAATAGTAGGGGACTTTAACACCCCACTTACACCAATGGACAGGTCATCCAAACAGAAAATAAAAAAGGAAACACAAGCTTTAAATGACAGAGTAGACCAGATAGATTTAATTGATATTTATAGGACATTCCATCCAAAAACAACAGAATACACTTTCTTCTCAAGTGCTCATGGAACATTCTCCAGGATAGATCACATTTTGGGTCACAAATCAAGCCTAAGAAATTTAAAATCATATCAAGCATCTTTTCTGACCACAATGCTATGAGATTGGAAATCAATTACAGGAAAAAAAACTAAAAAACACAAATACATGGAGGCTAAACAGTGCACTGCTAAATAACCAAGAGATCAATGAAGAAATCAAAGAAGAAATTTAAAAATACGTAGAAACAAATGACACTGAAAACATTATGACCCAAAACTAATGGGACACAGCAAAAGCAGTCCTAAGAGGGAAGTTTATAGCAATTCAGTCTCATGTCAAGAAACAAGAAAAATCTCAAATACACCTTACACCTAAAGCAACTAGAGTAAGAAGAACAAAGAAAACCCACAGTCAGTAGAAGGAAAGAAATCATAAAGATCATAGCAGAAATAAATGAAATAGAAACAAAGAAAACAATACCAAAGATCAATAAAACTAAAAGTTGGTTCTTTGAGAAGATAAACAAAATTGATAAACCTTTAGCCAGACTCTTCAAGAAAAAAAAGGGAGAGTACGCAAATCAATAAAATTAGAAATGAAAAAGGAGAAATCAAAACTGATACTGCAGAAATACAAAGGAATATAAGAGACTACTACAAACAACTATATGCTAATAAAATGGACAACCACGAAGAAATGGACACATTCTTGGAAAGGTAAAATTTTCCAAGACTGAACCAGGAAGAATTAGAAAATATAAACAGACCTATCACAAGTAATGAAATTGAAATTATAATTAAAAATATTCCAACAAACAAAAGCCCAGGACCAGAGGGATTCACAGGCGAATTCTATCAAGCATTTAGAGAAGAGCTAACACCCATCCTTCTCATACTCTTCCAAAAAGTTGCAGAGGAAGGAACACTCCCAAATACATTCTATGAAGCCATCATCACCCTGATACCAAAACCAGATAAAGATATCACTAAAAAAGAAAATTACAGATCAATAACACTGATGAACATAGATGCAAAAATCCTGAACAAAATACTAGCAAACAGAATCCAACAGCACATTAAAAGGATCATACACCATGATCAAGTGGGATTTATCCCAGGAATGCAAGGATTCTTCAGTATACGCAAATCAATCAATGTGATACACCATATTAACAAATTAAGGAGTAAAAACCATATGATCATCTCAGTAGATGCAGAAAAAGCTTTTGATAAAATTCAATACCCATTTATTATAAAAACTCTCCAGAAAATGGGTATAGAGGGAACTTACCTCAACATAATAAAGGAAATATATGACAAACCCACAGCAAAAATCATACTCAATGGTGAAAAACTGATCCTCTAAGGTCAAGAACAAGACAAGGATGTCCACTCTCGCCACTGTTATTCAACATAGTTTTGGAAGTCCTAGCCACAGCAATCAGAGAAGAAAAAGAAATAAAAGGAATCCAAATTGGAAGAGAAGAAGTAAAACAGTCACTGCTTGCAGATGACATGATAGTATACATAGAAAATCTTAAAGATGCCACCAGAAAACTACTAGAACTAATCAATGAATTTGGTAAAGTTGCAGGATACAAAATTAATGCACAGAAATCTCTTGAATTCCTGTACACTAACAATGAAATATTAGAAAGAGAAATTAAGGGAAAAATCTCATTTACCATTCCAAAAAAAGAATAAAATACCTAGGAATAAACCTACTTAAGGAGGCAAAAGACTTGTACTCAGAAAACTATAAAACACTGATGGAAGAAATCAAAGATGACATAAACAGATAGAGAGATATACCATGTTCTTGGATTGGAAGAATCAATATTGTGAAAATGGTTATACTACTTAAAGCAATCTACAGATTCAATGCAATCCCTATCAAACTACCAATGACATACATTCACAGAATTAGAACAAAAATTTTACAATTTGTGTGGAAACACAAAAGACCCCGAATAGCCAAAGCAGTCTTGAGAAAGAAAAATGGAGCTGGAGGAGTCAGGCTCAATGACTTCAGATTATACTACAAAGCTACAGTAATCAAGACAGTATGGTACTGGCACAAAAACAGAAATATAGATCAATGGTGAAGGATAGAAAGCCCAGAGATAAACCACGCACCTATGGTCAACTAATCTATGACAAAGGAGGCAAAGATATACAATGGAGAAAAGACAGTCTCTTCAATAAGTGGTGCTGGGAAAACTGGACAGCTACATGTAAAAGAATGAAATTAGAACACTTCCTAACACCATACACAAAAATAAACTCAAAATGGATTAAAGACCCAAACGTAAGGCTGGCCACTATAAAACTCTTAGAGGAAAACATAGGAAGAACACTCTTTGACATAAATAGGAGCAAGATCTTTTTTGACCCACCTCCTAGAGTAATGAAAATGAAAACAAAAATAAACAAATGGGACCTAATTAAACTTAAAAGCAGTTGCACAGCAAAGGAAACCATAAACAAGATGAAAAGACAACCCTGGGAATGGGAGAAAATATTTGCAAATGAAGCAACAGACAGTGGATTAATCTCCAAAATATACCAACAGCTCATGCAGCTCAACATCAAAAACACAAACAATCCGATCAAAAAATGGGTGGAAGACCTAAATAGACATTTCACCAAAGAAGACATACAGATGGCCATGAGGCACATGAAAAGATGCTCAACATCACTAATTATTAGAGAAATGCAAATCCGAACTACAATGAGGTATCACCTCACCCCAGTCAGAATAGCCATCATCAAAAAATCTACAAACAATAAATTCTGGAAAGGGTGTGGAGAAAAGGGAACTCTTTTGCACCGTTTGGTGGAAATGTAAATTGATACAGCCACTATGGAGAAGAGTATGGAGGTTCCTTTAAAAACTAAAAATAGAACTACCAGATGACCAGCAATCCCACTACTTGGGCATATACCCTGAGAAAACCATAATTCAAAGGGACACATGTATTCTAATGTTCATTGCAGCACTATTTACAATAGCCAGGACATGGAAACAACCTAAATGTCCAAAGATAGATGAATGGATAAAGAAGATGTGGTACCTATATACAATGGAATATTACTCAGCAATAAAAAGAAACGAAATTGAGTCATTTGTAGAGATATGGATGGACCTAGAGTCTGCCATACAGAGTGAAGTAAGCCAGAAAGAGAAAAACAAATATCGTATATTAACGCATATATGTGGAATCTAGAAAAATGGTACAGTTGAACCTATTTGTAGGGCAGGAATACAGACGTAGACATAGAGAATGGACATGTGGACACAGAGGGGGAGGGAGGGTGGGACGAATTGGGGGATTAGGTTTGACATAAATACACTACCATGTGTAAATAGATAGCTAGTGGGAACATGCTGTATAGCACAAGGAGCTCAGCTTGGTGCTCTGTGATGACCTAGATGGGTGGGATGGGGGCATGGGGGTGGGAGGGAGGTCCAAGATGGAGGGGATATAGATATACATATAGCTGATTCACTTCACTGTACAGCAGAAACTAATACAACATTGTAAAGCAATTTTACTCCAATAAAATACATATATATATGTATTTATAGTAGGTCCTTGTTATCTATTTTAGATATAGTGGTGTGTACATGTCATTCCCAAACTCTCAATCTACCCCTTCCCCCACCCTTCCTCCCACTATATGTTTATGTGTTCATTTTTTAAAAGTTTACAGTTATCTTCCTTTTTTTTCCCGTCTTTCTGTGCCCTTGACAGCAGTAACTCTATTTCATCCATCATGTATGTCTTCTGCATTTAGCATAGCCACAGGCAGAAAGCTAATGCTTAATTACTATGTATGTGTATATGAATGAAAATGTCTCATATTTCTCTAATTTTCCATGTTCCCACTGCAAACCAGTCCCCTTTATGAGAGTCTTGCTCTTCTGTTGGATTTCTTAATTACATTCATTCAGTTCTTTCTCTGGTGTAGGACTTTGCATATCCCCAATATATTGATTTACTTACAGTAAACTATGAAAATTCATTATGATAATAAACCCTAGTGTGCTGTTATCTGACAATTTAATTGTATTACCAATGGTAATTAAGTACAAATTACTACTTTTAACATAATTTTGAATTCTTAATGGAGAGTGAAATATTATTTTAACAAAGAAGTCTATGTTAAGGGAAAAATGACTACCCAGTGGAAGGCAGTCATTTAGTGGTGCTGAGAACACTTCTCGGATCACAAGAAATCTTTTTAATTTCACGAAGCTATTTAACAGTACAGTGACCCTAAAGAAGTTAAGTAACCTCTTTTTTTATCCAAAGCAAGGCAATTGGATTTAATGCTCCCTAGTGGTCCTTCCATTTCAAATATATTTTTTTAACATCTTTGTTGGAGTATAATTGCTTTACAATGGTGTGTTAGTTTCTACTTTACAACAAAGTGAATCAGCTATACATATCCATATATCCCCATATCTCTTCCCTCTTGCATCTCCCTCCCTCCCACCCTCCTTATCCCACCCCGACAAAGCTGTCCTTTTGTTACTCCTTTGGAATTTATGAAAGTGCATTTCAACGATTCTATGCTAACCTTTCTAGTATTTAATTTATTCCATTCTCTGCTAAAGCTAAGATTTTCCTTTTACTTTCAAGCTGCTTTTTATAGCTAGAAAGTTATAAAAAGTATGATCTTGTATTAAGTCTGACAAATTCAACCCTGTTTTGACTGGATATTTCTTGGTCTAAGAAGTATAAACATTTCTATGGGCACTCATTTTCTTAAAACTCATGAAAGCAACAATAGTGGATTAAGTTCAAAGTAGTTTTATAGAGTCATTGTGTTTCCTTTAGGTCTGTGATTGATTAAGTGAGCAATAGCCGTGCCATCCCATTGAGTACAATTCTTAAATTAGACCCACATTAATTTCTGTTTTAGAGAGCATGACTATGATAGTGGAGGGAAAGAAGTTAGGATACAATGATCCCATTCCTACTCACTTGATGATAGGCAAAATGTGTGAATTGTTTACAGATTATTGGCAGAGACCTCGTATTATAAATGAGGCCAGAGTAGAATGTGGGGCATTTGAAGATGAAGAGGCTCTTAGAGACATCGTTTCTTCTTTGTCATCTTTACATTTAATAAAGATGAACTCTATTTATGTTTTATGAGATCTATGATCTATTGAACTTTTGTTAAAAAAAAAAGTTGAGAGTTTTTATAGAACATGACACTCCTTTATTTTTATGTGGATAATTTGGTAATTGTGGTTATTTGTACTTTGATTATCATCCTTTCCAAAATGTTAAATCTTATGAGAGCAGGGATTGTGTTTTTCTTAGTTATATTATCAAGCGCAGTAACTGATACATATGAGATGCTTAATAGTTTAGTAAACATTAATTGAGTTAATACTATATAGTCCACTGATTGCCATTGTTCCTGAGTGCTTACTAGTCTTTGTTTTTCTCATTAGTCTCTGAGTTCAGAGGCTGTCTGGGATTTGGGGAAGGTTAATCTCAATTTTCCTCATTGCAGAAAAGATATCTTTCTTAGTGATTTTCAAATGATAGAACTATTAAGTCTATTCTTGGAATTGTAGGTATTTTCAAAAGAGTCATGTACTATATGTTCTGTTTAGAATCTAGATTTCTTTTGTGTTTATATGATTTTATTTCAGTTATGAGTCACTGATATGTTTAAATGATCTTTATAGTTTCGTTTCACCTAAAAATGTGGTTTTGTTGTGGCTGTTTTGATTGTTGATTTTGCTGCTGTGGTTTTGTTTTTGAATAAGCTACCTATTAACACAAATAATTTTTATGGAGTTATTAGTTGATATGATAATAGTTATTTCACTTGCACCCAACAATGGAAGTCAGATTACTTCTTTTTTTGAAAAATAATTATTAATAACTTCAGTTATTACAGAAAATTTTGGTTATTTTATGATTGCATTTTTTCACTCTGAAGAGCATATATCCATGGAGTGCAAGAAAATTTGAGGAGTAAATGTGAGTTCAGGATAAGAAATACTTAGCAGAGAAAATTCTTTGTAATGGAATTCATATTTGACAGCATCTCAGGCAAAGTATGAGTAAAAATACAGATATATGTCTACTAAGCAACATAACTGCTTTTGTAACTGTATATGGACATTTGTTTAATATTTTATAATTCCATACTTAGGACAAAAATTAATCTGTAATACTACATTGACAAAGTCTTTGAGATGAACTTAATACTACATCTAACTAATATAAGTACAATTATTTCAGTTAGGCACTATAATATACTTTTTAGAAAATGGGTGGGGAGAGTGGATACTGAAAACAAACCGCATGAACAGTGTTTTCTTTCAAAGAGCTCTACTGTGAAAAGAACAGTATCAACAAAAATTCAAGGCATAAAATTATAAAATATTGATATAATTTGTACAGTTGTGATTAACAGGGGCAATTACTATTATGGGCAGTATAGAAGAAAATAGATCAGTTTTGGTTCCAGATTTTCAGCCTATAATTCTAATGGCAAGTATTATTTCATGTTGACTTCTTTTTTCTTCATGTCCTGGGACAAGAATGTTCAGTGTCCAACTAAATATAATCAGACACCTCACCTGAGAATAACACGTGAGTTTGAATCAAGAATTTTGATGATCCTGAAAGAGATCATAGGCAAAACATTCTCTGACATAAATCGTATCAGTGTTTTCTTAGGTCAGTCTCCCAAGGCAATAGACATAAAAATAAACAAATGGGACCTAATAAAAAAGAAAAAAGAAAAAAAGAATTTTGATGAAAACTTCTTTGGCTAACTTTGCTTTAAAGGTTTATTGTTACATGAAACATCTTAAAATCTCAGATTTCCAGGCCTATGACATTAAGATGGATAAATAACTTTAAATTTTAAAAATCATATTGTACATAAATCTATGTGTAATAATTTCAGGGAAAATTTTGCAAAATATACTGTAGTTTAAATATTCAATTAAAAGAATAGTCTGAAAACCACATTTATTTTTCTAGCTTTGATAAAGAATGCCTTCTGAAAATTATGTTCATCCTATTGTCCTAAAAGTATGATGAGACTTCAGTTTTTTTTCAGTTTGCCTAGTATTATTTAAATACCTAGTACCACCAACTATCACAAGACCCATGTGCTTATTGTGAAAATGAAAGTTTCTAATAAGACTTCAAAGAAAGTTATGACTTGTTTATAAGTTCCAAAATGAATTTCTTTTGTCTCATTTTTCTAATTTTTGCATTGATCAGTGCAGCATATACCATCAGCTCAAATGTCATTTTAACAAATAATCTATTTTGGTGACAGATATGAAGATGAATTAATAAAGTTAATTATTTTCATAACTTGTTTTATGCACAAGTGCATCTTGAGTGATGGATAGCAATAAATAATTAACATTCTTAAGTATATATACACTAGAAATTTTAGACCATGCAGTATTTTAGTTCAAATTTGATTATGTACTTCTTTTTCAAACCAGGTCTCACAGAGTATACTAAGCACCTCAGTTTTCCAAAGGGGAAAATGCAAATCACATATGGGATGCAATCTGATATTGAGCTACACATTGTTCATGGAAAAGTATAACACTTTTTAAACTTTATAAAGTTGACAAGGCTATGACTCCAGGAGGAGTATTATTTTCTCCTGGATACTATGCACACAATTTGGATAAATTGTCACAAATAAATGCAGTTTATGTCTTCATACCATGAACATTTATTGTTACTTTTTAAATGTTTGATGACAAAGATGATTGTAATTTTAGCTTGATGCATTTTCTAATGAAAATATAAATCTGTACAGAATTAAATATTAAAAATAACCTAGGAATGTTTAGAATATTTTACAATATAGCCTAATTCTGAGCACATCTTCAAAAATACTCAACAAGCATTTGTTAAGTACATGAATTGCACCCAGGTAACATGGCAGAAGCTATGTATACATGACTTATTTTCTTTATAGAGCTCAAAAAATAGCAGGGAAAATGGGATGGAAAAATAATTATAAAAAGAAGAATAAACATAATAATGAGCATATGCAGAAATATGTGTGAGACTACAAAGGAAGAAGGTACTTAATGGTGACAGGGAAGGTTAGGGTATAGTTATGGAGAAAGTGACTTTTGAGGTGAGTGTTGAAAATATTTACTAAATGGACAAGTGAAAGGACAGTCCAAGCAAATGGAATTGCATGAACATTTTTGGAGGGATTGGATAAAACTACAGTGGAAATGAATATGGGGATAGAGGTATATTATAAGGATAAATTTGACTTGAAATTCTTACAAGATAGTTAAGAGGAGATTAAAAAGAAAGAGTCTCATATCCAAGTCTGTTTCTCACAGAAGAAGGCTGGGCAATGTAAATGAATTTGATATATAAAGATGGTATTTAAAGTCTTAGAAATTCAGATCAAGAACTAGCATGAGGCCAGAAAGAGTAAGATTCACTTACAAATTACAGTTTGTTATAACCAAGTTTTATTACTATTTTATAGGCTACTAACATAACCTTTTAATTTATCTGCCTTCAACATTAGGACTCTCCAATTTGTCATGGATAAATAGATTTATCTTTCCAACACACACACATAATATACACAAATGTTTGCTTTAATCCTCTGCTCAAAAATCTTTCCCAACTTTTCATTGCCTGCTATATCAAAGTAAAATGTTTTAGCTCTGCATTTCAAAGATTTTTTTTTCTGAGTTTCTACTGTATCTTATGAATTCACTTATTATGTTACTCTTCTGATACCCCAGTGAAGGGAAAAGAGCACATCACAGGATTTCTCCTCAAAGTTGTAACCTTCCCTGCCCTCTAATCACATTATTTATTTCTCATTCATTGGGACTGCAGAAGCCTGTGTGCAAACCCTAAAATTATATCACCTTACCAGATAGTACCCACAGTTTTTCTGTATCCATATTTTTTATTATAGAGAACAATCTTTTGTACTTAAATTTGCTGAATAGTACCATCACTTATGTTGTACAGTTATTTAATTTGAAATCTGTTGTACAATTATTTGAAAGCTAATTTGATGTACTAAAACTTTGTGTGTGTGTGTGTGTATGTGTGTGTATATATATATATATATATTTACAAGTATTGCCATATTCCTTTTGGGAATTGAAAATGGAAGAACTCAGAGAGATCTGTGTATAAAGTAGATGAGAAACTGTGTGAGATGTTTCAGTAATATTCAGTATGGTCTGGTTATATTCCCATTTTTTCATTTACCATTTTTGGCAACCTTTGATCTCGGTCCTGAGATCTTTCTTGTTTTGCTTTCTTTTCATCAGTGAACCTGTTTAGCCTTGTAATTTTAAATATCATTACTCCATCAACAGTTTTATGTTTAGCCCTGATCTCTGCTCTCTGAACTAGAGCCTTGGAGAGCAAACAGCTAACTTGACATCTCCACCTTGATGATTCTTACATATTTTACAGTCAACTTCACTAAAAGAGAATTCCCTATCCCTAGCTCTTTCATTAAACTGTTTCCCTCTAGTTTTCTCCATTTTAGTAAGTTATCAATCATATATCCTATTGCTGGAGTTTGTCTCCCACATCCCACCCAGCAGCAGACCTATTAGTTTAATTTCAAAATATATCTCACATTTGTCCATTTCTCTCCATCTCACTGGCAACTCTCCTACTATAATCTCCCAGTTGGAATATTTACCTCCAAAGGAGACTGAATATGACCTCTCTGCACTCTTACCTTACTACAGCAGCCTCCTGTCTGTATTCTAGTTTCCACACTCTTGCTTGCACATTATCTATATTTATTTAGTAGCCTAAGTAACCAGGCCCTTCCTACCTCCACCCTCATCTCTTGCATTCTTTGATTTCTCATTATGCTCCAGTTATTCTAGTTTCTTTCTGTTCTTTAAACACACCAAGTTCTTTCCTAGTTTAGGCAAATGATGTTCTCCCTGTTGATTCTTAGTTGGCAGGACATTTCTCATTCTTACACAAGCATTATCTCCTCTGAAATTCCTTTCCACACCATCATTACAAAGTAGCCCCCTTCTTGCCCTCTCCTTGCCCACTGAGTTGGTATGTTAGACTACTGTTCTGAATTTCTTCCATTTGCCCTTCCAGATCCACTCTCATTGTTCTCCACCTTGCCTTCTTCTCGGGGAGGCTCTCATGTATAGAATATATCAATAGCCTTCATTGCCCTTTGGGTTCTAGTTGGCTTCAGCTTGGGAGGAGCTTTGGTAGGAGGTCAGAGTGAGAAATGAGAGCAAAACCAAGGAATTTACAACTCTACCTCCCTCCCTGTGAAGTTTCTTTGTGCTGGTTCCTGAATCCTGGACAACTTCACACACCACAAAAGTAGTTTCCAGTAACCCTTCCCACTTCTTATCCCTTTAAACCTAGGGTGGTAATAACTATTCTTAGCTATTGTATAAGTCACTGCATGATCTCTTGTTAATCCACTAAGCTCAAATCTTTGTAAACAGTCCTTTCTAGGAAACAAAACAAATGAGAATGCAAACAAATTATTTTGTTTGGATTATTCTAGTGTAAGTCTGCTTATCTTATTTAAGTATGCTCTTGGTTTTTTTCATGGGACCCTGTTATCTTCTTGATTTCCATCATAACATGATAATAATGTGTAATAATATTTTACATTTGTTGGTTTACTATTTACTGTGACTCTGCTTACTAGAATATAAACTCTATGAGGGCAAGGAACTTTCCTTTTTTATTCATTGCTATTTTTGTCAGCTTCTAGAATAGTGTCTAATATAAAGCAGATACCAAATAAATATTTTTAATAACTGACTGAAGGATCAAAATTAGAGTAATTAGTATGTTAACATATAGAGAGTCTAAATGGAAGAATTGAGGTTAAAATTAAAGCCATTATACCCAACAAGTTTTATTTCTTTGAGAATTTTAGTGTGGAGGGATATTCCAGTGATTCTAAATTTATAAATTCAAACAGTTGAGGATAATTCAAATAATGTAGAAAACAAAATCAGATGTTTAAATTTTTATGATGCCAAAGAGGCAAATAGTTTAAAAGAAATTAAATTTTAGCAGCAAATATCAGTTTTATGCAGATTTTTTAGCATTATATAGCATGTAATTGAAGCATACATGATTGATTGCTTGACAAGTCCTCTGTTCTCTGTTACCATACTAGTAGAGGTAATGGGTAACCCTCAGTCACTAACTCTTTAATTAAATATACCAGGCCACTTCTGGCAGAAAAATCAAATAAACAATTGCTCACATACATAGCTTTGACTTACTAGAAATGAGAGTTGTTGTAAGCAGTAAGTGACAAGAAGTGACTCTAAAAAATAGAATAGGTTCAGTGAGAAGATGTACTGTCTCTTATTATGTTTAATCCTTTTTGTGTGTGTTACTAGACCAAAGAGTTTTCTGACAAGTGGTATACTTTCTACACTCTGACTGACAGCCTAATCTCCAGGGAAAGCCTGAGCTTTTCAGTAGGTCAAAGCTATGCCTTTCACTCTCAGTGGCTGTGACACCGGGAGATAGTGCAGGGTGACTTCTGCCAGAGTGAGGAAATTAGAGATGCACAGAGCATTGTTTTGAAAATATTGGAGGCAGTTCCTCATTGTCCACCTTAATGGACTAAAATCTTTCTTGTTAAATGAGAAGATTGAATTCCCACATCTTGAATCCTAAGTATCATATTCCATTCAATCAGTGTCCCTTCATTTCAATATAATCATTATATCTCTTCATTTAAATATGAAAACAATTAAATGGTGCTTCATATTTTGTAAGAAGTAGAAGGATTTCTCTGGTTTCTGGACAAATCTATTGTTATAAAACAATATTCATTGGCATAGAAAGATTCTCTTGATATTTTTTCAAGAAAAAATAGACTATAAAATAAGAAGTAGGTACAATTTGTATAATATATATAATAACTAATATTATATAATTTTATCTGTATGTTATATACATCTTGTATAATGTATATAACATAAATACAAAATATAAAAGTGTATAATATATTTATAGGTTATAAGTTTATAGATTTCTCTTTTATCACTATTTTTTGCTCATTTATAATGTCAAATTTTCCTAATATAAAATACATACTAATATTTCCTAATACAAAATATAATACTATATTTTCATATATTATATATCTACTATATGTTACATGATTTATGTTGTTATATTAAATGTATTTTACATTATATGTAATAAGAAAAAAACACTTAATTGTAATTATAATTTTGAAAAGAGCTCATGAATGATATGGAAAAGATTTGTAGTAACCAATAAAATAGTTTCCACCTGGTAAAGTTGAGCAGTAAAGACAACTTTTAACATATAGTCACTTATTCATCTCTGTACAGCACCTAGAATTGAGCCAGTCTTGGAAGTATAAATGTTTTTCAATACATAAACTAAGGTAGAATTCACAAATAAATTGGCAATTTCATAGAATAAAATTAACAAAATTCAGATGAGTTATTTGAATGTTCATGGGGGAAAAAGAAAAAAACTAAGGTGTAAACAACAAATTGGCAAACAATAACCTTTAGATAATAGTAAACAATCTTAGTGTTTGGTACTTCTGAATTCTTAGTACAGTAGTGAATTAACTTCAGCAAAATCAACAGTGAGTAATGAAGCTAGACCTAGAAATACTACTCTATATTTCTAGTCCTATTAGTCTTTCTCTAAATGTCTAGTACTTTTCACATCCCGGTAATGCCCATATAGAAATGGAAGATAGTAGGGAATTATTCAATATTATTTTAGGAAAGTTAAGCAGATATAACTATCTAGAAGGAGCCTTGGGGTCATTTGAATGTAATGGAAATCTCAGCAATTAGGATTCTAATTCCAGATTCAAGGCTGAGTCTGAAAACTGGAAAATCTTTTTCAAAGATTAGTTTCACAACATCTGGATGGCAGCTGAAAACTCCAGTCTTCAGCAACATTCCATGTATAGTTGAAGCCATGCATATCCTTGATTACATGTCATTTACACTCTTATGTGTTGAAATTGTCTTATGGAGACTCACCACCATTTCCAAATCTATTTTTAATAATACATAAATTAAAGGTGAATTCCATTTATTTCAACAGACAAGGCCTACTCTGTTTTAGGCTTTCAGTTAGACAGTGGGAACACAGTGATAAAAATGATATAGTCCTTGGGTTCAAAGCCGTACAGTTCATCCAAAGAGATAGAATTTTATCTTAAGGAATTTAGTTATATAATGAAACAGGGATAGTTACAAAGTGGCATAGACATGATGATAAGATAGCACCTAATTGTACTTGATGGGTTTAAAAGACATTTGAGCTAAAGTTCTAGGAGTAACTTTTGAGTATGCTTTGAACAGGCAAGGAATGCCTAAAAACACTGGAGAATGGTTGGAAGAAGTGGATTTCACATGTTTTCAAAGATGTATCCCCAAAGCCTAATTAACATCATTCTTTAGAATGTACAGCAAAATATTGTCTACTGTCCTCATTTTGGACCTCCTATGGAACTCTTGAGACAACAGGGAAAGTCACACTTAGGTGCCTATTAAAGGAGTGCTATGGTTGGTTGGACTCTGCCATTGTTTGCAGGCACATATTCCTTTGTCAGAAGACACCAGAAGAGAGAAAACGCCAGAGAAGAAAGGCTCTTTCTCTGTCTCTGTAAGCCCAACTCACAACCTCTTTTCTTCTAATTGTAAGCAAAAATCATTGTTTAAACAACTGCTAGTTTAAAGCAAATTTTTAAGATAGTATTTCTTTTTGAACTTAAAAATGTATAGTAGCTAGAACAGAGATGTGCTTTGCAAGAAATGAAAGCATCCAATATAATTGTTCACTAGAATTAAATTGAAATCTTAAAAAAATGAAAGGATGAAGGAACAAAATACATAGCTTTGATGAGTTTGTTTTATAGTTATTTTTGACTATATGTTAAAGTACGTAAATAATGATAGATAAAAGATACATAAAGACAAAGAGAAGTATGTGGTTGAATATGTATGTGTGTGTTTTTGTTCTTCAAAATAATTTTTGAAATATTCATGATCCACAGTCAAGTGTACTCTGAAGAAAGTAAAATCAGTTACAATTTGTGAGTAGAATTTTCAAATAGCTTAAAATTCTGAAGAGAAATTTAAGCTAACATTTCTACTTGCTACTTGTAAACATTGACAGTGTTTGTATAAACATTGAAATCAGTACACTTTTTCAAGAGCTTCTTAACAACCTTACTTTTATTCACCTTGGATTCAAAGATACTAATGAAAATAGTAGTAATATAACCTCTCCTATATAGGTTTGTGTTCTTGAGTGTCAACTGGTGACACTATGATGATACATGGCACTAATAATTGATTAAAGTGACTTCTCTCCTTGCCTTAGTGCTTACTGATATGTGACACTTGGCAATATATTATTAAATCCCCATCATACTCATGATGTACTGGGACAGAATGTCACTAGAGAGTCCTTCCTTGAGTGATATATTTCTCATTCACAGGGTCATGAAAGTCTAAGAATGCACATTCAAAGCCAGTCTATTTGACTATTTTAAGAGTAAAATCAACTTTAAAAATACATTAGTATTTCAAAGATTGCAATGGGTGTATTATGGCTGGAAACCCAGACAATCCAAGCTCGTAAATAGTGCATTCTGGTAGTATTGTGTATCTATGAAAAGGGGAGGCTTCCTCTTGAGAAAAGAAATTTATGGTAAAAGGCAGACACACTGAAGGATGGTTTACAAAATGAAGTGTGATTATGGGCCTAGAGATTTATGGAAAAAGATCATATGAAGTTTAAAAGAAAAAAAAAAAAAGACTCCATTAGACTGTAGAATCACCAAGGAACTAGAAATGATAAAGCTGAATGCCTGTGGTTTTAACCCCATGTATTTAAATGCCTATGAACAGCACAGGAGAACAAATGGTCTCAGAGTCCTGTCTGATATCCAAAGATATGGGAATAAGTAGTATTTATCTGCACATTATAAAGAATGGTGCTAGACCTTCTTCAGAGGACTTTCCATAAAGTACACCAAATTGATCATTTAAATATCCATCTTTATCAGCTCCCCAATTTTCAATGTGGGGAGCTAAGGCTAAATATCCCTGTAAAATAAAGGAAGGGATTTATAAAATGCTTTCTTTAGCTATCGCTATGTACATGAGAAAAAATAAAATTTAAAATGATTACCTAAAAGTTTTCCTATCTTAAATATCAAAAGTATTCTGAATTTGGGGTTATGCTAGCACATAGGAGTAAGGAGTAAAAAAGCCAGTAATTTACTCAGATCTGTTATTTTGCTATCATTACATGTTTTTAAATTATTTTCAGTTGAGTAAGTATAGACCAGGAATTCAATTATATATCAATATCTCCAAAAAAACAAGTCTCTAAAATCATATTTTTGTACATTTGTTCTTTTGTTTCATATTTTCAAAAGAAACCCCTAAATGACCATGAACTGCAACAATATTTCATTAAATAAGGAACATATTCCTAAATTACAAGCAAGTAAAGGAGAAGGAAAAATGTGTGTGTGTAATGTGTGTTTAGTTTTAATTTAAAACAATAGTATAGTATTTTTTTACTGTTATAATAGCCCAACAGTTTGTTTTTAATTGTCTATTGAAATTTCTTCTTTCTTTTTCTCTCCTTAATTCCAGTCCTAAACCTGCATCTGTAAATCAAGTGATAGAAACTTTGGTTTAAATATAGAGCAAAGTAATATTCCAGCAAAAAGACCAACATTAAAACAATTTGAAGCTAGTTGTAGAGATGTCTCAAGTCACTTTCTAACTGTTTTAATTAGGCAGTAATCAGACTACCACAATGTGAACCTTTATGAAAGCCACTCAGGTTGTGTAAAATCAGTTTGGGACAATCCTCATTTGTTGCCTCTACAATGGGAATTCAGAATGAATAAAATAATAGCAGCAATTCAAATGAATCAAATTCTCTAAAACTAGCTGTTGTGTTTACTGGCATGTCTAGCACATACTATTTCTTTCTAACTTGCATACACCTACACCTACTCCTTCTATATATATGCTAATTTAATTTAGAGATGACAAGTCATTGTCAGGATTTTCTAGGGAAAACAAATGCACATATTTGCCCTTTTTTCTCTTGTGAACTTCTACTTTCAATTACTGCTTCTTATGTAGAATTGCTGCATGTAAAAGAGGCCCTGTAGTATGGGATCATCATTTGCAGTTAGTGAGAAACCTAAAAGCCATCATTTTCCTCTAACTTTGGAAATTAATCTTGTCTGTCTATTCTGAGTGTTGTTGCCACTGGTATTTTCAAATACCCACTGACTTCAATCAGAGATTATATATTATTTTATAAAAGCATTACAACAGAAGAACATCTTCTGAAATATTTTAACCTGATCAGTTGTCAAGATACATCTACAGACTGAAATCCATTTTTATGTGACATTTGTGTGGAAAGCTATAGCTTCTGCTCAAACTTTATAAATGTCCCAAAATTGTAGGTATGGGGATAGGATTTGAGGAGGAGGTGTGGAGACATAGAGGTAGATACCAAAAAAATAATGAAGATATGGAATCACAGCTACATATATTTTCCCTTTAGCTGGCCCTGTTAAAATGTATGGTTTCCTAGCATTTAAGAAGCACTTATAAATATTTAGTAAATGAAGTAATGTTATTTTTAGATAATTTGCAGTTCTTCTTTGATACTTGAATTCTCCTCAATTCTTTCTTTCTCAGTGGTATGACATAGGAACAGGGAGGGACTAGGGAAGGGAACCAGGATTCCAGCGTAGAGTAATTTTTATATCATGCACTCCGGAATGAGAGACAAGCGAGCTTTGAACCCCAGATTATTTAGTAACCAGCCACCTAATATTTGATGAGTTTCTTAAACTTTTTGTGATTCAGTTTCTTCATTTGTAAAATAAAGATAATTCTAGCATCTATTTTATAGGTTTCTTATGGATATGTAGTGAGATCATTTCTGTAAAGCACATAAAATAGTCCATGGAACATGTTACGCACTAAGTGTGAGCTGCATAGTTTGGTTGAAACTTGAAGAATTTTCTAATATATTCCACTTTTATGAATCAAAGGGCAGGGTTGGAACTGAAAGAGGATAATCCCTACTCCTTCCTCTCTTAGAGAGTGCAGTACCATTTGGTGACCATCTTCCTCCCCAAAGGGGCCAGCAGCACCCTTTCCCTGGGTTGTCCTCCTTACACAGAGACATTTACCCCTGTACCTTCAGCATGCTTATCAGAAATGGGAGGTGTCAGAGAAGTATCAGAATTTGAAAATGTGAGGAGTTCCCATGTCTCCCATTTTTATAGCCAACAAAAGAAAACAACTAAGGCAAATTAACCTGTAAGCTGCATTTTTTAATAAATTGGGCTTATTTATTCTAGACTTCATTGCATTTAACATTAAAAATGTCAACACTAGAACATGGAATCTCCTTTAGAGGTATAGGTTATAAGTGACTGGAATTTTACCAATAGATAAGATGAAATAAAGATATAGACCAAAGATAACACCTATAAATTATAGACCCATTCAGTATCTTCCATCCTGAAGAAAGGCTAAGGGTGGCCCTAACAAGACATTGAAACATGTCAATTCAGAGCCAAGAGACAGTTAAAATGGATATAAAAATGTTTATTAAGATACTTCTTTCTCATCCATTGTTTCATTTGCTCTAAGAGCAGAGACCATCTATCTTATGTCAAACCCACCTCCCTATACCCACATCCACAGCCACACACAAATCTTTCTTCCATCTTACAGATGAAACAGAGAAAAAGGGAAAAATAAAGATAAAGCCCATTGAGATCAAGATTTTTCTAGTTGTAGTGGATGCAATGGTGTGCCACCCCAAACCCCCAAGTTATACAGGTATACAGGTGACTAAGGTATACAGTTTCCCAGGTTCTGGGTATGTTGGCCGCTGACAGAGCTTCTTTCCCCCCAAATGGCCTTGATATAAGGAAGCTGTCTGTCCCAAATTTATGCCATCTCCTTAGTGGCAGCTTGCATCTAACAACTGGTTGATTCGAGAATAAAAATGTCTTGCCCCCTTGACACAATTTAGTTTAACTCTGAACTGTCATGTTAGCTTCCATGCTCCCTCTGGGATCCACTAAGGATAAAATATACTTAATATTCTTAATTCCATATTGTACAGTGTAATATACATACATTTGTAGACTATATATATATATATATATATATATATATCTGATATGTCTGTTTCTTAGGATCACCTTGTAAGGTTTTTTTTTCTTTTTGTCATTAAAATTCCTCTGTATCCCTGAAACAAACTGACTAAATTGATAAAACAGTAAATGAATTCTAGAATTTTGTGTTTCATGCAAAAAAAAAAAAAAAAGAATCAATCTAGGTTCAGCTAGAATCCTTCATATATATAAGAACAGATTTGTTAGAGGGATTTGGTCTTATTCAATTTTGGGAGCTTACTTAATATTGTAATGGAGCAAGAACCTATGGGGCATTCCCAGGACAGACACACCCCCTCCATGTCTTTTGCCTGGCTTTTGTCTGTAGAAAAACTTCAGCCAAAGAATAAATGTAATCAGAAAGGTGAGAAAATGCAGAAGCAAAGAAAAGCTGTCAAACAGGACAAAATAATAATAGTTTAGTCATTAAACAAAGTCAAGGCCATTTAGTTCCTCCTCAAGGCTTATAGATAATATTCTGAGCCATATCCCTTGAGTTGTTTTATAGATACTGAAACCCCCACCAGGTGGAAAAAGTTAACTACATGATGACCAGACTGTAGCCATGACATAAGCTGCCACAATTCCTGTAAACTGGCCTTAAGAAAATGGGAACAAACTGACCCTGGAACTGTAGATTAACTGTGCTTTAAAACAATCAAGATGATATTGATCAGACCACCTCACGGCCAGTTAAAGATGACTGTCAGAGTTGACTGTGGTGTTCTGCACATAGCCCCCTCCGTCCACCTACAAACCCCTGAAACTCCCCTTTAAAAGTTCTTGCTCCCTACTCAGCAGTGGGGAGTTGGCCTTTGGACACGAGTCTGCCTTCTCCCCAGGCTGCCAGCTTCCTGAACAAAGCAAACTTTCCTTTCTACCAACACTTGCCTCTCGAGTATTTGCTTTCAAGTGGCAAGCAGCCGGGCCTGAGTTAGGTGACAGGTTTTGGCACCAATGTGGGGCTACACTCTTGCAGTGTCTGGCCCCTCCAGGTTTCCTGGAGTAGAGCCATCGGCCACGGCAATGTACTAGGATGGTCATGATGAGCCAGCTGCTTAATGCTAGCTGGTCCCAAGAAGGGGATTTGGGGGAAAGTTCCCTGTAACTGCTGAAACTATTTGTTTCGGGGATCCTCCCTGTTTCTCTCCTGCTCAGCACCTGCTGCCAACTTTTGCTTTCAGTTGGTGGAAACAGAAACAACAATATTATAAAACCAATGACTTTTTTCTATCTCGGAAGCCTGAATGTCATATATAGGCCTGAACAAATATGCTTTTACTCTAGAGAATTCATACTCACAGGATCAAACTTGTACCCAACAGATCATGGGTAACTATATACTGACATCTTTATAGACTAGTAAAGTTTTACTGATATCATGTGACTCTTATAGTAGGTATAGGTACCTTGGACATTCCACTAGATAAATATGAAAAAAAAAATTATCACACTACCATCTTTTATTTTAGGAAACACTAAATTCTAGTTGATTTTATTTGAGCAATCTAGAAAGAAAAATAAAATATCACCAATAGATAATGAAAAACATGTTTTACACTTAGTAATAAAGAGAGATAATTCATATCTATAGGAGTCAGTATTATGCTGTTTTTCATACATTATGTCCTTGCTTTTTTATTTTATCTCTTCTGCCATGTAAGTATTTTACTGTTAACTATATAAATATGTCAGATTAAAATGATAAAAGAGAATCATAGTATTGTGTATGTTCATTTCCTTAAGCAGAATGTAGTAGTAAATTTGATGAGTAGTTTAACGCCTGCAAAGTTCTTTGGATGATCCTGCTTTTGTTATTTATTTGAGCATGAAAGTGTGCAACCGAAGAAGGTTGAGTTGTTGATGGGGAAATGCTAACACACCTAAGAAGATTATTCTCAAAGCTACATATTAAAGCTTTAAGGCCTTTTTATGGTCTTTATTCTGCACATGACCGAGTAAAGCTTTAAGATTTAAATTCCCTTAGGTGTCTTAATGGTTAGGGACTAATTTATTTGACAACTCGGCCACACAGTGGCAATGTGGGTAGGATGCATCTCAGCACAAAACTTGGGATGTAGAATTCCAACCAACTAAGAACATGTGTTGTAAACTGGAGCAGTTTAACAGAGCATTTAATGATTATTTGGTTGAAAATCTCTCTAAATGGAACAAGAAATTCACACACCAGGCTGCAATATTCTTTCTCCTAAACGTTTAAATGAAGTGATTAGGGTTCATTTGCTTTTTATGTCTGACATTTCACCATTTTAGTTTTATACACTGACTTTTACAGTGAGTGACGCTGGTTCAGAAAACAGGTGTCCTTTTCTTAAGTGCAGTTTTTTTTTTTCAGAAGAAGGGAGAAAGTAATGTATCAAATGTAAACGTTGTAGATAAGATGATTAATATATTAGCTAGAAAAACAGACTGCAGACATGTAAACCAAGGTATTATTTAACAGTCAAAAACATATAGTGCACCAGTCACAGAAGGACAAATACTGCACAATTCAATTTACATGATGTTTCTAATTAATGAAACTCATATAAGGAAAAAGTTGAATGGTGGTTGCCAGGGGCTGGGGGGAGGGGAAAATGAGGAGTTACTAATCAGTGTATACAAAGCTTCAGTTATACAGGATGAAAAAGTTCTCTCTGATGTACAACGTTGTGCCTTTAGGCAATGATAGTGTATTGTACACTTAAAAATCTGTAAAGAGGGGCTCTCCTGGTGGCACAGTGGTTGAGAGCCCACCTGCCAATGCAGGGGATGTGGGTTCAAGCCCTTGTTCAGGAAGATCCCACATGTTGCAGAGCAGCTGGGCCTGTGCACCACAGCTGCTGAGCCTGTGCTCTGGAGCCCCTGAGCCACAACTACTGAGCCCGCGTGCTACAATTACTGAAGCCCTTGTGCCTAGAGCCCATGCTCCACAACAAGAGAAGCCACCTCAATGAGAGGCCCACCCACTGCCACGAAAAGTAGCCCCCACTCGCCGTAACTAGATAAAGCCCGCGAGCAACAACGAAGACCCAATGAAGCCAAAGATAAATAAATAAAATAAATTAATTTTTTTTAAAATCTGTTAAGAGGGTAGATCTCATGTTAACTGTTCTTTCACAATAAAAAGTATATATTTAAAAATATATATATATGGCTAATATAGGGGGTTATTTTTTCTTCCAAAAATATTAGAAACTATACTTTTAGTTGTATTTAATATTCAAAGAAAAATCCTGAGTTTCTGAATCAAATATATGATGTTCACCAATGCTTTCCAATCATTTTTAGAGCAACAGGACATTTTTTAAAACATAAAACAGAAGTATTGGGCTTCCCTGGTGGTGCAGTGGTTGAGAATTTGCCTGCCAATGCAGGGGACACGGGTTCGAGCCCTGGTCTGGGAAGATCCCACATGCCGCAGAGCAACTGGGCCCATGAGCCACAACTACTGAGCCTGCACGTCTGGAGCCTGTGCTCCGCAACAAGAGAGGCCGCGCTAGTGAGAGGCCCGCGCACCGCGATAAAGAGTGGACCCCGCTCGCCGCAACTAGAGAAGGCCCTCGCACAGAAACGAAGACCCAACACAGCCAAAAATAAATAAATTAATTAATTAATTTAAAAAAAAACAAAACCCCAAAAACAGAAGTATTTGTGTAAAGTGATATTTATTATAATTTTAAATTATTTGCTATTTATATGAGCTATAGGAAACTAAACAGATAGATAAATCTACAGAAGAATTCTGCTTAAAATCCTTTCATTTTGTGTTTTTTTTTAAATCACAAAATTCAGAGTTAAATATCAAATGAAGGTTTCAATGAATTTTTTCTTAATGATTAGAAAACAGATCTCAAGTGTGAAAACCAAGTGAGATTCTCTTAAAGATAATGCTCAGCATGAATAGAAGGAACAAGTTGTTGGAGCCCACAGTCTCTATATTTGAAGAGATGGTCAAACATGATCAGATAGAGGTGGGCACCTTTCCAAGGGTGAGTCTTAAGAGCGTGTGTGGTAAGTGCCTGAAGGCTTAACCATACCCAGTCCATCCCCTACTATTAAAGAGCACAGTCATTTTTGCATGCTTAGATGTAACTGCCTTGTGGCCTAAAACCAGAATAGGATTTCTACTGGACATCTTGGCAGGCCATTTAGGGCCAGGATAAGGCCCATCATCAGACATTGACCCAGGTATTTCATTACAAGAGGAAAAAAAATGCAGATTAGCACATTTTTGATTGATCATAGAAGATTCTGCATCTTTTAGTGTGAGGGCCAAAATAGAGCTATTTTGCCTTAGAGGTCCTTTTATTGGAAGCATTTGATTAATATTGCTTTGAGGAGTTGGTTTCACAGTCTCTACCTGCTAACCATTAAAATCTTTTGGTTTAGTTATCTTAATATGCTTTCTGATTGACAGCTTACATCTTCTCTCCAGAAAAATCTCTATCTTTAACATAAGCAGGATGGAATAGACGTGGGCTCTCATTTACTCTGAGTTTTATAGGACCTTATTTTTATGTAAATTTTCAACCATTTCATGAGTTTTCTATGTGTACATTTTAACTATCTCTGACAGTTTCAGCTCTGTATTCTCCCAAAACTTCCTTGCTCTCATCAGCTATTGTAGAAGAGTCATTAGTTTCCACTGCCTACATGCACCATGTTTCTCTGCTTTGGACCGAAGACTTGTATACATTTCAAACTTGAAATTTATTATTCTTAAACTCGTTTCATATAGGACAATTTTTCTGCTTGAAAACTTGACAAAATTTTTTATGAATTTTGCAATATTTTCATAGCTTTCTGATTTTCTAATACATGTATATATTTTCCTCTTTTTCTAGATTAAACAGCAGATTTTATACTAGCATTTGCTTTGTATGTTTTTTTTTAATACACCATTATTGGAGTATAATTGTTTCACAATACTGTGTTAGTTTCTGTTGTACAACAAAAATGAATCAGCCATATGCATACATATATCCCCATATCCCCTCGCTCTTGAGACTCCCTCCCACCCTATCTATCCCACCCCTCTAGGTCATCACAAAGCACTGAGCTGATCTCCCTGTGCTATGCTGCTGCTTCCCACTAGCTATTTTACATTTGGTAGTATATATATGTCAATGCTACTCTCA
The DNA here is from genome assembly GCF_949987535.1 of Balaenoptera acutorostrata. Taxonomy (NCBI): domain Eukaryota; kingdom Metazoa; phylum Chordata; class Mammalia; order Artiodactyla; family Balaenopteridae; genus Balaenoptera; species Balaenoptera acutorostrata. The sequence goes on from NC_080079.1 coordinate 45,198,611, forward strand.
CTTCGCCCCAGCTTACCCTTCCCCCTTCCCATGTCCTCAAGTCCATTCTCTACATCTGCATCTTTATTCCTGTCCTGCCCCTAGGTTCATCAGTACCTTTTTTTTTTTTTTTTGTAGATTCCATATATATGTGTTAGCATATGGTATTTGTTTTTCTCTTTCTGAGTTACTTCACTCTGTATGACAGACTCTAGGTCCATCCACCTCACTACAAATAACTCAATTTTGTTTCTTTTTAGGGCTAATATTCCATTGTATATATGTGCCACATCTTCTTTGTATTTTCAAGTCTTGTTATGGTATCTTTAAGCCCCAGAACTTCATCAGAGTGTATATATTTTTTTAATCTTAGGTTCCTTTTTTTGTTTTCATTATTCATTCAGAAACTGGCACTCTAAGACCTTTCTATATTCCTTTTGAGAGAGTTTCAAAGTTATTGTCAATCAGTGCACCAGTGTCAGCTGGTATCTTTCACATTCTGTCCGGAAATTTCCTAGCTAGTGACAAATTCATTAGGTACGTTTCCTATTTGTACATTTTCTAAGTGAAGGAAATCACTGCAGAAAGCAGTATTGCAAACTTTCCACTATTACAGTAACAAGGATCCCATATTCTTTAGCTTCCACTACCATTTGTTGCTTGCTTACTTTTATTCCCTCATGAACATAAAGGACCTTTATATTTCTGCAAACATTCACCCATGTTCTATTTTCTCCTGACACCTGAATTCAAATCAATATCATATGTTCAGGAACTAAATTATTTTTCAGTTAGTATATGTTATATAACAAACCAGCCCAAAACTTATCAGGTTAAAAAAAAAAGAATAATCATTTTATTATTTTTCATGACTTTTGTAGGTCAAAAATTTGGAAGGTAATCAGATGGGCAGTTCAGGTTCAAGGTTTCACATGTGATTACATTCGGATAGTGACTGGTTGAAACAGCAGAGGACTGGAGCAGCTAGATACTGTTCAGGCAGTCTCTTTTCATGTAGTTTCAAGGTCTCTCCACATTCATTAGTTTGGGCTTTTTCCCAGCATGGCAGCTGCAGGGCAGTTGTACTTCCTACATGGTAGCTGGCTTCTCTCAGGGCCATTGTTCCAAGAGAATCAGGCCATAGGTATATATTACTTTCACAAGTCAATCATGGCATCACTTATGCCATACTTCATTGGATGAGGTGGTCACAAAGTCTCCCCAGGTACAAGAATAGGGGAATAAACTCAACACTCAGTGGGAGCAATATCAAGGTCTCATTGTAAGAAGAACATGTAGAATGGGATATATTTTTGGAAACATCTTTAGGAAATTCATTCTGCTAAAGACTTTAGCCAAAATACAGGAACAGTTTTACATATTTAATATACTCTTAAATTTACATTAATCAAAAATTAAGCTCTTCTAGGACTTCCCTGGTGGCACAGTGGTTAAGAATCCACCTGCCATTGTAGGGGACATGGGTTCGAGCCCTGGTCCGGGAAGATCCCACATGTCGCGGAGCAACTAAGCCCATGTGCCACAACTACTGATCCTGTGCTCTAGAGCCCACAAGCCACAACTACTGAGCCTGTGTGCCACAACTACTGAAGCCCGCATGCCTAGAGCCCATGCTCCATAAGAGAAGCCACTGCAATGAGAAGCCCGCACACCGCAAAAAAGAGTAGCCCCTGCTCACCACAACTAGAGAAAACCTGCGCACAGCAACCAAGACCCAACACAGCCAAAAAAATAATAATAATAATAATAAAAATTAAGCTATTCTAAAATGAGTAAGTGTTATGGACCGAATTGTTTCCCCCCAAAATTCAGGTTGTGGAAGCCCTAACCCTCAATGTGACCTTATTGGAGATAGGATCTTTAAGCTTGTAATTAATGTCAAATAAGATCATAAGGGTAGTGTCCTAATTTGAGAAAATAAACTTCTGTTTAAGCCACTCGGTCTGTGGTATCTTATTATGGCAGTGCAAGCTAACAAATACAGAAAGCAAAGTGTATAATTGTTTTTTAGTTAAAAGGTGGAAAATATGTCTTTTCATGTCATTCTCTTGGAGCTCACAATGCAGTTTATCAAATAAAGTTCTCTGAAGTTATGCAATAAAGAGATATGTTCAATTGTATTTAATTCCATTTAACCCATTTATTCCCAAACTCATCTGTGCACCAAGTAGCCCCCTTTTCCCCCCTGATGCTTGTGTTGCATCTTGTGGAATAATGTAGTTTTCTGCAGGATGACATTTTAATAAAAACTGAGGATCATTCATTTATATTGGATTTTCTACTTAAAGAAAATGCAGTCTACTCCCGAAATATCTCTTTCTTAGTTACCTGAATGATGATAACATCCAAGTGGTGGTCACATTAATTTATACTATTTAGCTTTGCCCTAGGACTTTTACATATGTTGTGGAAAAAGTGAATTAAAGAGACAAATTAGTAAAGAATTAATATATCCTCTTAACCTCTCTCCAGAAGACATTTATTGAACGCCTATTATCAGCTACACACTGTCCTAAATATGTACTTGATGGAGAAATTAACATCTTCTAGGATTTTATAGCTAGAAGAGGAAGAGAGCTTTGTAAAAAACAAAAACCAAAAACAAAAAATAGAAAAACTTAAGAACTATATAGTACCATGTGTTTGGCTCTCAGAGTAATGATAATAATTACAATAGGCATTTATTGGAAACATACTGTGTTCCAAGTACAGTGTTAAGTATCTCAAAGTATATCATCCATTTAAAAGTCACAACAATCAACCGTATGTTAGAGACAATACTGTAATCATTTTTGCCTGAATTAAGAAGCTCAAGGTCAAAAAAGTTAAGCAATTTGCCTGATAAGTGAGGCACTTCTGATAATCAGTACAGTGAGGTTGAGGGGAAGATGCTTTGATTCGATTTTTTAATGAATGAGCAGGTTTGTGCAGAACAGGACAATGCAGAATAAGGTTCTCCTCAGAGAGGAAGAAGTGTTGACAATATCATGAGGGAGTGTTAAGACATAAGCCATCTGAAGACTGCAAGTGGTGTGGTGTGACTCTCAACATTTTCAGCTGGGTAAAGACAGGGCCTCAATCTTAGCATTCTCAAGACAGTTCATCTGAGCTACAACAAAAGAAAGAACAAGTACTAAAAAAACACCTCTCTTTTCAGTAAAAAACTATATAAGCCAGTAGTTCTTGAGAGGGGTTGTTTAGCTCCATAATGGACATTTTTGAAGTATTTTAAGTTATTTCAAAGATTGTTGGACATTACTGGCATTTGCTGTGTAGGGACTGGGGATATTAGACAACTGGCAATGTGCAAGGAAATCCCACACAAGAGAGAGTTGTCCTGAGTCCAGGGACGTTTCCAAAGTTCCCTGGGATATTCATTCAGGGGGAGTACTTGTTTAAAAGTATATAAAATCTAACTCCATTATACCTATAAACCAAAGATTTGCTTTTCTCAGGTTTACTACACATTAAATTTTTACAATTAAAAGACCTCAGTGTGAATCAATAGAGATTACACTTTAATTTGTTGAAAACCAGAGTCAGAGACACTCCAAATTTAGAAAATCACATCACTAATGGCAACACTGATTATTTTGTTTGGTCACCAATATAGTGCATACATCTGCATTTGTGGCTTTTATACCAGATGTGATTCCGTGTATAGGATAAACATCTGACTACTTTGTTATGACTTCTACAGTTGCATCTGTAAGTGTGCAAAATTAAATACATGTTATTTTATTATCAATTAATTTTCTTATTCTTTTTAGATTAAGTTTCGGGCATTGCAGCTAGTTTTTTAAAATATGAATATAGATATTTCACTATTCTTCATTTCAGTTTAAGGTTATAAAGGGGGAGTTGTGTGTGTGTGTGTGTGTGTGTGTGTGTACAGAGTGAGGCAGTATTAGATATGGTAGAGAACCATAGATACTGTCTTAGCATAGATTCAATATGGAAGACAGAATTTATACATCTTTTTCTCCATGGGTTTGCTATATATCTATTTAAAAATTCTCATCTTTCTAAACTTTCTTCCACTTATAGGAGTCAGGTTACATTTCTAACCATTAAATTGTAAACAAGGATTGCTGAATAAGATTTCTGAAAAAGCTTTTTGACAAGGGATTGTCTCTGTTCATATGCTTCTTTTGTCTTTCCACTGTACTGCTTTGTTTTCTTTCTGCCTGGAATGATACCCAGAAATGTAGCAGAAATAGGACAAGTATGATGTAGAAAAGCCAAGTGATAATACTAATGGAGGAGAAAAAGGAGAAGGGGTATTGGTTCACAAGATTATCATGGAATGACTAAACCTGCCTATATCTTGACATCTTAAGTGAAATCAGTAAACTCCTTTTTTAAGTTATTGTTTGGTGGATTTTCTGTTGCTTATATCGTAACATAGTATCAACTGATACAGAATTAGGGCTTGGAAGTAGAGTACTCCACGTAACAGAACTTAAAATGCAGAATTGTCTTGGTTAAAGAGGATGTGTGGTGAGGACACAGATATTGTCATCTAGAATGCTAGTGGCCCTTGTTTTATACTAGCCAAAATTTGGGCAAAATTTCATATGCAGTTCCACATGACATCGACCACATTTTGATCAAGCGTTGGGAAAATAAGAAAAATTCAGAATGTTGACTTGTTTTTGTAAATTTTTACTGATTTTGAAAAAGGAAATGGTGATGTTAGATCAGAGCTATCCATTTCACTAGCCCAGAGAGAAGAAAACTTCATTTGCTAAGGGAAGAAAGGTCTCATGGACTGGAGAATAACATACACTGTCATGTATATAAATTTATGTAATTTATAGCTTGCCTGGTTGAAAAATGATTGTTTCTAATCACCAAGAAATAATATCTGTAAGAGTGGGTCAGAAGCAGCAGCCTTAACAGGTGATAAGATTGTAGCCTGAAATGTTTTCCATAAAATGTTTCACTAAGAATTATCTGAAAAATAATAGGGCACTAGCAAAGATCCGATTAAAGGTTCCATTAGAGCCCAGTCTCTGAATTTCCTCAAGGCAGTTCCATTCTTTTAAGGATAGGATCCTGGGGAGAACACAACAACCACTAGTTTATCACTTTATCTAATCAAAACCTGTGGAAGAAACACAAGAAATTATCCACAAAAAATTTTTTTTGTTGAAGAATCCTTAGGATGACCAACAATAGCTTGTAACTGTCCAAGGAAGTTCAACCTTCAGTTAGCAGAGAATCCTGATTTACTGGTATTTCCAATAGAAAATTTCAATGTTCCCAACTTGGCTTTCATCTAAAAGAGATGTTACTTGTTTAGCCTAGTAACAGTCAAGGAGTGATTTCAACCATATATTAGCTAGCACATAATAAATTTGTTTGTATAATTTCTAGTCCCCTTTCAGATATTCTCCATTGCTTGCCTTCCACACAATAATGTGTGTTCCTGAGACTCTTCACTCATTATTAGGAAAATCACTCAGTAGAATTTTGAGCTCTGTTTCATGTAGATGCTATTCACTTTGGTTAAGTCAATTTCCATCTCATTGTCTTACTTTCTTCATCTTTGCTTCTCAAATTACAGTTCAAGTACTTACAGGGATATGAGATAAGGTAGTAAGGTATCAAGCCATAGGAGACTCAAATGCTTATTAATTTTAAACAAATAATTATTATAAATAAAAAGACATAACAAATTCTATGACTTTATGCATTAAGTTGCCAAAATAAAGAAACCAATGGATTGTTGAGGAAAATTTTCACATCCTGATCCAAGATCAATTAATGGAAAAGGGACATTATTTTTTATTCACAGCACACCCATATATTAACATAATTTCTGGTTTCTCTTATCAATTTCCCTTCTTATTTGGGAGTGCCAAATGTTAATTAAAGAGATATTTATTTGTCATTTTCAGTTACTTCTTGAGCTAATTATTACATTGGCAGAGCAGAGGGAATCTAAAAAGTGCTTCACCTTTAGATAACTTTTCCTCTCAGTTGAAAGTACCTTTAATACATCAGTCCCTGTGCTCCTATGTCAATATATTACCTGTTGTTACCTGGAACAACTTAAAGAGTCCATGCTAGGCAGGTTTGTCTACAAATGTTTACCTGGAAGGCAACTGAATGATCGATATTCTCATTTCTTCATCCTGCAGCTACAGAACATGTATAAACAGGGAATAGCTGGGAGATGGGGGTACAGCCCTGGCAACACCAGCTCAGTGTATTAGAGACCTGAAAGGGCTTGCTGGCCATCATCTGGACCAGTCTCCTAACACTGGACAGATGAATGACCAAAGATACTATAAAAGTGGCTGTCTATTGTATGTAAGATTATATTCTCAACACTTTTGAGTATTCTTGGGATCTATAATCATTATCAGAAATTCTAAACCTGAGGATAAACTAAGGTAGTAATTTTGATTTTACTCTAATTTCCAGGCAGCATCCCTGCCAGATAAATAATATCAAATAGATTGTAACTGGAAGGACTTTAACTTGCTATCCCTGGTGTCTGGCATGTAACAAGCACTTAATAAAAATTTGTAATGGTGACAGGATGTATCTACTTAATGTAAATAATAGCTGTTGGTATCAGTGGTATGTGTAAACTGTGACAGAATTTTCCTTGTGTATTTATGAGACTCAAGGGATAAATTAAATAGTTATTCAGGTAACAAACTCATATGAATGAAGTAAGGTAATAAACGTCCTAATGGAATATTTCCTCCAGTAACTGACTTGTCTTTTTGTTTTGTTTGTTTTAATTCTATTTACTATTTAGGTTACAAAACTGAGTAATCACACTGAGAAAGTCACTGGACAAGACAGGCCTGAACTGCCTGCCTTTGGTCACTTATTAATAACAAATAGTATTTTCTATGTCTTTATTTATCTTATAATTTTCTGCTGAGCATGTAAAGGAAAGGATCAGAATGACAATTCAGTGAAATTACAAAACATGGAAAAGGTCAAAGGTATATAATCTAATATTACCTTTCAGAGAACATGAGGCCCTGAAATTCTGAAACCTAATTCCTGTGACAAAGCTTGTAAAAGGAAGAGAAAAACAGAAAACCATAAATCAGGCCCCCTGCCACTATCTAGAGCAAGAGGAACCATAACAACTTAATCTGTTTGAGTTACAAAGTCAGGAATGTAATCTCTAACTCAGTTTTATAATCAGGATTGAGTTTAGTTCCCTTCAAATAAAGAATTTTATGTGGGTACTTTTTTAATAAGCTTTGTATCGCCTGCATGTTACTGTTTTAAAGGCGATGTTTTAAAAATAGTCTCTGAGCTTTAATGTAGTTTAAAATATATTAAATTTGCCTACAGAAACATAGCTGATTAATTATATAAACTACCATCCATACGCCAAATTCTCCAATTATCCCACTAATATCTTTTATAACATTTTGCTCTAGTCACACATTGCATTTTTTAAAATTTATTTTTATTGAATTAAAATGTTGAATTACAATGTTGTGTTAATTATTGCTGTACAGCAAAGTAATTCAGTTATACATATATATACATTCTTTTTAATATTCTTTTCCATTATGGTTTATCACAGGATATTGAATATAGTTCCCTGTGCTATACAGTAGAACCTTATTGTTTATCCATTCTATATATACCAGTTTGCCTCTATTAATTCCAAACTCCCAATCCATCCCTCCCCCATGCTCCCTCCCCCTTGGCAACCACCAGTCTATTCTCTATGTCCCTGATTGTTTCTGTTTCATAGATAGGTTCATTTGTGTCATATTTTAGACTCCACATATAAGTGATATCGTATGGTATTTGTCTTTCTCTTTCTGACTTACTTCACTTAGAATGATAATCTCTAGTTGCATCCATGTTGCTGCAAATGACATTATTTCCTTCCTTTTATGGCTGAGTAATATTCCATTGTATATATATGTACCACATCTTCTTATCCATTCATTTATCAATGGACGTTTAGGTTGTTTCCATGTTTTGGCTATTGTGAATAGTGCTGCTATGAACATAGGGTGCATGCATCTTTTTGAATTATATTTCTGTCCAGTTATATTCCCAGGAGTGGGATTGCTGGATCATATGGTAATTCTAATTTTAGTTTTCTGAGGAACCTCAGCACTGTTTTCCATAGTGGCTGCACCAACTTACATTCCCACCAACAGTGTAGGAGAGTTCCCTTTTCTTCACACCCTCTCCAGTATTTGTTATTTGTAGGCTTTTTAATGATGGCCCTTCTGACCGGCATGAGGTGGTACCTCATTGTAGTTTTGATTTGTATTTCTCTAATAATTAGCAATGTTGAGCATCTTTTCATGTCACACATTGCATTTAATTGTCATAATCCTTTAGTTACTTTTTTTTTTTAGGTCTCAATTTTATTTTCTGTAAAATGGATACAAGGATAATAATAATTACAATAAAATAATAGTATCTACCTTCTATTGTTATGAGGATTAAATGAGAAAGAACCATTAGTGATATGCCTGTCACAAGGAAACATTCAAGAAGTCTTAGCAATTACTAACAATCCCTAATTGAGTATTACATCTTGCATAAGACAGCAGTTCACAAAGACATTAACATGATCCCACCAAGCAAAAGTCTGAGTAATCCTTCTTCCTCTGATTGCACTAATTCCAATCGATGCTGTCAGTACCCACTCCAGAGGAGGATCGTGAGATGATTCTTTATAAAATCAGTAAGTGAAACATCAGTTATCTAGTGACAAGTGCTTGCCTCTAAGGGTTACAGACACCGAGCAATCAATAAATAGCACTGGAAAAGTATTGTGATGGATTCTGCTAGTTTCAAAATTAATCATGTTTAATGTTATTTAATAACGATGATCTGATTCTCACTGTTGGTTAAATTTCTGAGTGAAACATTCCTCTCTCAAGACTATTATTACCCACCACTCAGAGCTTTGGAATAGAAATATATTATGTTATTATTAGCCTGTTCATTATCTATTGGCTGCTGTAGAAAATAACAGCCTCTGTAATGGCCACAGACTAAGTTCAGCCTGTTTGTGTCAAAAGGATTTTGAATTATACCTCCCCTCTAGCTTCTGCTCCCACCCTGCCATAACTTGCTGCCACAAAGTAGAAGAGGCAGAAGTATTTTTCTGCCCAGTGTTACAAGATATACTTAGTCTAGAACAAAATCAAACTTTCATTTATGTGAGCTGAAAAAAAAAAACAATAAAAAACACAAAGCAAAATGTTTTAATCTTATTTCTCTTACTTCTTTACTCAATGACCTGGTTTTTCAGTTTTCTTAATCTACCACCTAATTATTTTCATTTCAAATTTTATGATTAGCAGTAGGATGGCTGTTTAATTTTTTTCCAAATTAGAATACTTTTGAGAGTGAAATGGGGTGTTGTGAATAATTGTAGAGCAGGTGTACCTATGCCTGATGTGGGAAAACCAGGACATTGGATCACCTGTACCTGAGGAACTACATTCCAGTGTTTGACAGTGTGCACATACTGTATTCAGAAGAGCCTTAGAATTCTTTTAAAGCTTGCTTCCTTGATTCATCTACTTATTGTACCTGCTAAATAGATAAGAGGCTGCCTGTTTTCGCAACTCCGGCTGGAACTGACCAACTAGTCAAGAGGAGTTCAGGACCATTGATTAATCTATTTATGACTCCAAAGAAAGAAAACACCTTTGATACTTCAAGTCATTGCAACATATTATCGAAGCAGCATTAAGGGTGCCCTAATACCATTTCTTTTGAATACTGACAGTGTGACTAGGTCTAGTGACATTCCCTTTCAGACATTTAATCGGACAAACATGCACCTTTTTTTTTTAACATCTTTATTGGAGTATAATTGCTTTACAATGGTGTGTTAGTTTCTGCTCTATAACAAAGTGAATCAGCTATACATATACATATATCCCCATATCTCCTCCCTCTTGCGTCTCCCTCCCACCCTCCCTATCCCATCCCTCTAGGTGGTCACAAAGCACCTAGCTGATCTCCCTGTGTTATGCGGCTGCTTCCTACTAGCTATCTATTTTACATTTGGTAGTGTATATATGTCCATGACACTCTCTCACTTTGTCCCAGCTTGCCCTTCCCCCTCCCCTCATCCTCAAGTCCATTCTCTACATCTGCATCTTTATTACTGTCCTGCCCCTAGGTTCTTCAGAACCTTTTTTTTTTTTAGATTCCATATATATGTGTTAGCATAAGGTATTTGTTTTTCTCTTTCTGACTTATTTCACTCAGTATGACAGACTGTAGGTCCATCCACTTCACTACAAATATCTCAGTTTTGTTTCTTTTTATGGCTGAGTAATATTCCATTGTATATATGTGCTACATCTTCTTTATCCATTCATCTGTTGATGGACACTTAGGTTGCTTCCATGTCCTGGCTATTGTAAATAGAGCTGCAATGAACATTGTGCTACATGACTCTTTTTGAATTATGGTTTTCTCAGGGTATATACCCAGTAGTGGGGTTGCTGGGTTGTATGGTAGTTCTACTTTCAGTTTTTTAAGGAACCTCCATACTGTTCTCCATAGTGGCTGTATCAATTTACATTCCCACCAACAGTGCAAGAGGGTCCTCTTTTCTCCACACCCCCTCCAGCATTTATTGTTTGTAGATTTTTTGATGGTGGCTGTTCTGACTGGTATGAGGTGATACCTCATTGTAGTTTTGATTTGCATTTCTCTAATGATTAGTGATGTTGAGCATCCTTTCATGTGTTTGTTGGCAATCTGTATATCTTCTTTGGAGAAATGTCTATTTAGGTCTTCTGCCCATTTTTGGATTGGGTTGTTTGTTTTTTTTAATATTGAGCTGCATGAGCTGCTTATAATTTTTGGAGATTAATCCTTTGTCAGTTGCTTCATTTGCAAATATTTTCTCCCATTCTGAGGGTTGTCTTTTCATCTTGTTTATTTTTTCCTTTGCTGTGCAAAAGCTTCTAAGTTTCATTAGGTCCTATTTGTTTATTTTTGTTTTTATTTCCATTTCTCTAGGAGGTGGGTCAAAAAGGATCTTGCTGTGATTTATGTCAAAGAGTGTTCTGCCTATACTTTCCTCTAAGAGTTTGATAGTGTCTGGCCTTACATTTAGGTCTTTAATCCATTTTGAGTTTATTTTTGTGTATGGTGTGAGGAAGTGTTCTAATTTCATTCTTTTACATATAGCTGTCCAGTTTTCCCAGCACCACTTACTGAAAAGGCTGTCTTTTCTCCATTGTGTATTCTTGCCTCCTTTATCAAAGATAAGGTGACCATAGGAGCGTGGGTTAATCTCTGGGCTTTCTATCCTGTTCCATTGATCTTTATTTCTGTTTTTGTGCCAGTACCATACTGTCTTGATTACTGGAGCTTTGTAGTATAGTCTGAGAGCCTGATTCCTCCAGCTCCGTTTTTCTCTCTCAAGATTGCTTTGGCTATTCGGGGTCTTTTGTGTTTGCATAAAAATTGTGAAATTTTTTGTTCTCGTTCTGTGAAAAATGCCAGTGGTAGTTTGATAGGGATTGCACTGACTCTGTAGATTGCTTTGGGTAGTAGAGTCATTTTCACAATGTTGATTCTTCCAATCCAAGAACATGGTATATCTCTCCATCTGTTTGTATCATCTTTAATTTCTTTCATCAGTGTCTTATTGTTTCCTGCATACAGGTCTTTTGTCTCCTTAGGTAGGTTTATTCCTAGGTATTTTATTCTTTTTGTTGCAATAGTAAATGGGAGTGTTTCCTTAATTTCTCTTTCAGATTTTTCATCATTAGTGTATAGGAATGCAAGAGATTTCTGTGCATTAATTTTGTATCCTGCTACTTTACCAGATTCATTGATTAGCTCTAGTAGTTTTCTGGTAGCATGTTTAGGATTCTCTATGTATAGTATCATGTCATCTGCAAACAACCACAGTTTTACTTCTTTTCCGGCTAAAACTTCCAAAACTGTGTTGATTAATAGTGGTGAGAGTGGACAACCCTGTCTTTTTTCTGATCTTAGAGGAAATGGTTTCAGTTTTTGACCATTGAGAATGATGTTGGCTGTGAGATTGTCATATATGGCCTTTATTATGTTGAGGTAAGTTCCCTCTATGCCTACTTTCTGGAGGGTTTTTATCATAAATGAGTGTTGAATATTGTCAAAAGTTTTTTCTGCATCTATTGAGATGATCATATGGTTTTTATTCTTCAATTTGTTAATATGGTGTATCACGTAAATTGATTTGCGAATATTGAAGAATCCTTGCATTCTTGGGATAAAACCCACTTGATCATGGTGTATGATCCTTTTAATATGCTGGTGGTTTCTGTTTGCTAGTATTTTGTTGAGGATTTTTGCATCTATGTTCATCAGTGATATTGGCCTGTAGTTTTCTTTCTTTGTGACATCTTTGTCTGGTTTTGGTATCACAGTGATGGTGGCATCGTACAATGAGTTTGAGAGTGTTCCTCCCTCTGCTATATTTTGGAAGAGTTTGAGAAAGATAGGTGTTAGCTCTTCTCTAAATGTTTGATAGAATTCACCTGTGAAGCCATCTGGTCCTGGGCTTTTGTTTGTTGGAAGATTTTTAATCACAGTCTCAATTTCATTGCTTGTGATTGGTCTGTTTATATTTTCTATTTCTTCCTGGTTCAGTCTCGGAAGGTTGTACTTTTGTAAGAATTTGTCCATTTCTTCCAGGTTGTCCATTTTATTGGCATAGAGTTGCTTGTAGTAATTTCTCATGATCCTTTGTATTTCTGCAGTGTCAGTTGTTACTTCTCCTTTTTCATTTCTAATTCTATTGATTTGAGTCTTCTCCCTTTTTCTCTTGATGAGTCTGCCTAAGGGTTTATCAATTATGTTTATCTTCTCAAAGAACCAGCTTTTAGTTTTATTAATCTTTGCTATTGTTTCCTTCATTTCTTTTTCATTTATTTCTGATCAGATCTTTATGATATTTTTCCTTCTGCTAACTTTGCGGGGGTTTTGTTCTTCTTTCTCTAATTGCTTTAGCTGTAAAGTTAGGTTGTTTATTTGAGACGTTTCTTGTTTTCTGAGGTAGGAGTGTATTGCTATAAACTTCCCTCTTAGGACTGCTTTTGCTGCATCCCAAAGGTTTTGGGTCATCGTTTTTTCACTGTCATTTGTTTCTATGTATTTTTTGATTTCCTCTTTGTTTTCTTCAATGATGTCTTGATTATTTAGTAGTGTATTGTTTAGCCCCCATGTGTTTGTATATTTTACAGATTTTGTCATGTAATTGATATCTAATCTCATAGCATTGTGGTCAGAAAAGATACTTGATATGATTTCAGTTTTCTTAAATTTACCAAGGCTTGATTTGTGACCCAAGATATGATCTATCCTGGAGAATGGTCCATGAGCACTTGAGAAGAAAGTGTTGTTTTTGGATGGAATGTCCTATAAATATCAATTAAGTCCATCTTGTTTAATGTATCATTTAAAGCTTCTGTTTTCTTATTTATTTTGATTTTGGATGATCTGTCCATTGGTGAAAATGGGGTGTTAAAGTCCCCTACTCTGATTGTGTTACTGTCGATTTCCTCTGTTATGGCTGTTAGCACTTGCCTTATGTATCGAGGTGCTCCTATGTTGGGTACATAAATATTTACAATTGTCATATCTTCTTCTTGAATTGATGCCTTGATCATTATATAGTGTCCTTTTTTGTCTCTTGTAACAGTCTTTATTTTAAAGTCTATTTTGTCTCATATGAGAATTGCTACTCCAGCTTTCTTCTGATTTCCATTTGCATGGAATATCTTTTTCCATCCCCTCACTGTCAGTCTGTATGTTCCCTAGGTCTGAAGTGGGTCTCTTGTAGACAGCATATATATGGGTCTTGTTTTTGTATACATTCAGTCAGTCTGTGTCTTTTGGTTGTAGCATTTAATCCATTTACGTTTAAGGTAGTTATCGATATGTATGTTTGTATTACCATTTTCTTAATTGTTTTCAGTTTGTTATTGTAGGTCCTTTCCTTCTCTTGTATTTCCTGCCTAGAGAAGTTCCTTTAGCATTTGATGTAAAGCTGCTTTAGTGGTGGTGAATTCTCTTAGCTTTTGCTTGTCTGTAAATGTTTTAATTTCTCCATCAAATCTGAATGAGATCCTTACTGTTAGAGCAATCTTTTTTCTAGGTTTTTCCCCTTTCATAACTTTTAATATATCCTGCCACCCCCATCTGGCTGGGAGACTTTCTGCTGAAAGATCAGCTGTTATCCTTATGAGGATTCTCTTGTACATTATTTGTTGTTTTTCCCTTGCTACTTTTAATATTTTTTCTTTGTATTTAATTTTTGATAGTTTGATTAGCATGTGTCTTGGCGAGTTTCTCCTTGGATTTATCCTGTATGGGACTCTCTGCACTTTCTGTACTTGACTGACTATTTCCTTTCCCATATTAGAGTTTTTTCAACTATAATCTCTTCAAATATTTTCTCAGTCACTTTCTTTTTCTCTTCTTCTTCTGGGACTCCTATCATTCGATTGTTGGTGCATTTAATGTTGTCCCAGAGGTCTCTGAGACTGTCCTCAATTCTTTTTATTCTTTTTTCTTTATTCCTCTCTGCGGTAGTTATTTCCACTATTTTATCTTCTAGGTCACCTATCCGTCCTTCTGCCTCAGTTATTCTGCTATTGATTCCTTCTAGAGAATTTTTAATTTCATCTATTGTGTTGTTCATCATTTTTTGTTTGCTCTTTAGTTCTGCTAGGTCCTTGTTAAACATCTATCTATTTTCTACATTCTGTTTCCAAGATTTTGGATCATCTTTACTATCATTACTCTGAATTATTTTTCAGGTAGACTGCCTATTTACTCTTCATTTGTTTGTTCTGATGGGTTTTTACCTTGCTCCTTCATCTGCTGTGTGTTTCTCTGTCTTCTCATTTTGCCTAACTTACTGTGTTTGGCGTCTCCTTTTCCTAGGCTGCAGGTTCGTAGTTCCCATTGTTTTTGTTGTCTGTCCCCAGTGGCTAAGGTTGGTTCAGTGGGTTGTGTAGGCTTCCTGGTGGAGGGAACTAGTGCCTGTGTTCTGGTGGATGAGGCTGGATCTTGTCTTTCTGATGGGCAGGACTGTGTCTGGTGGTGTGTTTTGGGGTGTCTGTGACCTTATTATGAATTTAGGCAGCCTCTCTGCTAATGGGTGGGGTTGTGTTCCTGTCTTGCTAGTTGTTTTTCGTAGGGTGTCCAGCACTGTAGCTTGCTGGTCGTTGAGTGGAGCTGGGTCTTAGTGTTGAGACAGAGATCTCTGGGAGATCTTTCACCGTTTGATATTATGTGGAGCTGGGAGGTCTCTGGTGGACCAATGTCCTGAACTTGGCTCTCCCACCTCAGAGGCAAAAGCCTGACACCATGCCAGAGCACCAAAACCCTGTCAGCCATATGGCTCAGTAGAAGAGGGAAGAAAAAAAAAAGAGAGAAAAAAATAAAATGTTATTCAAATTTTAAAAATTATTAAGAATAAAATAATTAAAAAGTAATAAAAAAAAGAGAGCAACCAAACCAAAAACAAATCCACCAACAATATATGCTAAAAGCTATACTAAAAAACAAACAAACAAAGAAACAAAAAATGGACAAACAGAACCTTAGGACAAATGGTAAAAGCAAAGCTATAGAGACAAACTCACACAAAGAAGCATACACATACACACTCACAAAATGAGAAAAGGAAAAAAATATATATATATATCTATACATATAAAAAAAAGAAAGAGAGCAACCAAATCAATAAACAGATCAACCAATGATAAACTCGAAATCCTAAACTAAGATAAACATAAAACCAGAAACAAATTAGATGCAGAAAGCAAACCCCAAGTCTCCTGTTGCTCCAAAGTCCACTGCCTCAATTTTGGGATGATTTGCTGGCTATTCAGCTAATCCAGAGTTGCAGGGTATATCAAGTTGATTGTGGAGATTTAATTCACTGCTTCTGGGGCTGCTGGGAGAAATTTCCCTTTCTCTTCTTTGTTCACACAGCTCCTGGGTTTCAGCTTTGGATTTGGCCCCGCCTGTGTGTGTATGTCACCTGAGGTTGTCTGTTCTTCGCTCAGACAGGATGGGGTTAAAGTAGTAGCTAATTCGGGGGCTCTGGCTTTCTCAGGCTGGGGGGAAGGAGGGGTACAGAATGCGGGGGCGAGCCTGCGGTGGCAGAGGCCGGCGTGACGTTGCAACAACCTGAGGCATGCCGTGTGTTCTCCCGGGGAAGTTGTCACTGGATCACGGGACTGTAGCAGTGGTGGGCTGCACAGGCTCCTGGGGGTGTGTGGATAGTGATCTGTGCTTGCACACAGGCTTCTTGGTGGCTGCAGCTGCAGCCTTAGCATTTCATGCCCATTTCTGGTGTCTGCACTGATAGCCACGCTTGTGCCCATCTCTGGAGCTCATTTAGGTGGTGCTCTGAATCCCCTCTCCTCGTGCACCCTGAAACAATGGTCTCTTGCCTCTTAGGCAGGTCCAAACATTTCCCCAGAACACCTCCCAGCTAGGCGTCGCGCACTAGCCCCCTTCAGGCTGTGTTCACGCAGCCAACCCCAGTCCTCTCCCTGGGGTCTGACCTCTGAAGCCTGAGCCTCAGCTCCCAGCCCCCACCCACCCCAGGGGGTGAGAAGACAAGTGTCTCAGGCTCGTGAGTGCTGGTTGGCACCGATCCTCTGTGCAGGAATCTCTCTACTTTGCCTTCTGCACCCCTATTGCTGCACTCTCCTCCATGGCTCCGAAGCTTCCCACCCCCCGCCACGCCCTGCCAGTGAAGGGGCTTCCTAGTGTGTGGAAACTTTTCCTCCTTCACAGCTCCCTCCCAGAGGTGCAGGTCCCATCCCTATTCTTTTGTCTCTGTTTTTTCTTTTTTCTCTTGCCCTACCCAGGTACGTGGGGAGTTTCTTGCCTTTTGGGAAGTCTGAGGTCTTCTCAGTGTTCAGTAGGTGTTCTGTAGGAGTTGTTCCACATGTAGATGTGTTTCTGATGTATTTGTGGGGAGGAAGGTGATCTCCACGTCTCACTCCTCCGCCACCTTGAAGGTCTCTCTAGTTACTTTTTTTTTTTTTAAAGGAAAGCCCTTTAATTAATTAATTTATTTATTTATTTTATTTTTAGCTGTGTTGGGTCTTCGTTTCTGTGCGAGGGCTTTCTCTAGTTGTGGCAAGTGGGGGCCACTGTTCATCGCAGTGCGTGGGCCTCTCACTATTGCGGCCTCTCTTGTTGGGAGCACAGGCTCCAGATGCGCAGGCTCAGTAGTTGTGGCTCACAGGCCTAGTTGCTCCGTGGCATGTGGGATCTTCCCAGACCAGGGCTCGAACCCATGTCCCCTGCATTGGCAGGCAGATTCTCAACCACTGTGCCACCAGGGAAGCCCTCTAGTTACTTTTAAACTTGAATAATTCTTCAGCCCCTATTTGTCTTTCATGACATTGTTTTGAAGAGTCTGAGCCAGTTTTTCTGTAGGATGTCCCTCAGATTTTGTTTTCTGATGCATTCTGATGATTAAATTTCGATTGTGCATTTTTGGCATTAATATTATATAAGTAATGTTGTATCCTTTTCAGCAGATCACATTGGGAGGCATGCGTTGTCAGTTTAATCACTTTTTGTTGATGTTAAATGCATTTATTTGTTTTCCCCCATTCTATAACTTAATATAAATTGAACCATGTAATATATATCCTTTGGGCCTGGCTTCTTTCTATGTATATCTAATAAACATGTTTATTAGATATATTTACAGGATTGTTTGTTTCCCTAATGTGTTTTTCTTACTGCTGAGTAATTACAAGATGGTAATTTTTTTCTGTAAAAGCCATAGAGTAACATCTGAGGTTTTGCTGGCCACAAATTAGTCTCTATTATGTAACTGTCTTTAAAAAAATGTTTTATAATTCTTTAAAAATATAAATACCATTTGTAGCACTCAAGCTGTATAAATACAAACCTCAGGCCAGAGTTTTCCAGTTGGCTCTAATTTGCCAACCCTTACTCTTAGTAAATTTGTGACAATGTCTTTTTTCATTCAGTTTTTGATAGGCATTTTGATTGTTTTTTGTTTTCAGCTATTATGAATAAAATTACCCTGGAAATTTCTGTAGAAGTCTTTCTATGGTTATATTTTCTTATTGTGGTGAGATATACATAACATAAATTTTACCATTTTAATTTAATTGTACATTTTAGATGTACAATTCAGCAGCATTAAGTACATTCACAAAGTTGTGCAACCATCACCACTATCCATTTCCAGAACTTGTTCATCATACCAAGTAGAAACTCTGTGTTCATTAAACAATAACTCTTCATTCCCCTCTATGCATATGTTTTTATTTCTCTTGTATAAATACCTAGGTGTGGAATTGCTAGGTCTTAGGGCACATATGTGTTTAATTTTATGAGAAATTGCTGAAGAATTCTCCAAAATGATTCTACCATTAGCCTTCCACAGACAATGCATAGGAGTTGTTGTTGCTCCACATTCTCACCAACATTTGATACTGTCAGTCTTTCCAAATTTTCATCTTTCTACTGGGTGTGCCACCAGTCAACCTGAGGCTTAGGTTTCCCTTTATCTTCATCTACCATCCCCAAGTGTTCCCCCTGTGTGGTAAAAGCTGGTTCATATCTTCTCTACAGTGTGTGAACAGCCATTTCTCAGGAAAATGTTATTCAGAAAATGCCCCTATCCCTTCCACTGCCAGTCCGTAGGGCAGGCTGCAGTTGCAAGGCCACAGGTGGCAGTGAGAGAAGCAGCAAAATGTGATTTTTTTCTGGGCAGCCACTTGTGCTTTTATAATCCTGGAATTATGAAGAAAAAAAAGAATAGATTTTTCAAGAAGATTACCATACTCTTACACTTTTGAAACATGTTACAGTTAGGTTTATTTCATCTTTCCTTTTACAATGTTAACCTAAGATTTCTAGGTAGGAACAAACTGATATCCTATTCCTTTAGAAACCAAAAAGGAATTAATGATTTAATATACTGCATACTTCTGTGTGATCCAAGATAATATCATTTCCCTATGAAAGAAAAAAAGAAAGGAAGAAGGAAAGAAAAATGACTCCTGTCTACTTATTATTGCATAGTAGAATATTAGTGCTAATGGGGACTTTCAGCAAGACCCAACTAGGTAGTAATCGTTTTCTCCACAATGCTCTCTAATGAGCAATAATATTATTTTCTTTCGACAATTTTAGGTATACGAACTGAATTTCTTGTAAGGCAGCCATTCCAATTCCATGCAGCTCAAATTGATAACAAGTGGCTTTAGGGGCCAGTATTCACAATCATTTAATATTCATTAGCGTCAAATGAGAATTTTATTAATATTTTTACTTGAGACCAATTTCTCATTTTGACCCTTTCCAAATAACTAAGAATTTGGTGTGTAGTCTTATAGTTTTAAAAAATTATCTTGGATTAACATATATTTTAAATTCATAGAAAGATAGTTATATGTTCATTATTTTAGTTTAAATGACTAGTGAATAAAATTATTTTCTTTTGATAATAGTTTCCTCGGTGTTAGCTTTTCTATAACATATTCTGAAATACAAACTATTATAGTATACTCTAGTAAAGTTGAGTGAAAATTACAATGAAGTAATCATTGCTGAACCAAAATCAAGTGCATAACATTTTTCTTTAAAGTAAGTCACCACTGAATGCTGCATTAAACATTTCAGATATCTAGGGTACTATTTGGTCAATAAATGTATGATTGAAATTCTCCATTTGTTACATTGGAGGACTAAGTGTAGCCTCTAAATTACCTAATCTGCAACCAGTATAAAACTTAACCACTTCATTGAGGTCTTGTTGGATTTGATGTTCTACGTAAATTCGTTTTTTTTTTTTTTTGTAAATTCTTAATATAAATGCAAAGCTTTTTAACTCATTGCAAAATATGCAACTTGCTTTGCTGACCTATTTACTTTAGAGGCATTAGGAAGTTGATTAAAATAGAATACAGTTCATAGGTTTAGGAAATCCCTTCCAGAATTTCAGTAGTTTCTAGAAAAACATGTGCAGAGTCCACATACCTTCTCTGATGAATTTGTTCTATATTTTAGTAACCAAAGGTAATTTCTGTAAAGTAAATGTTGATGTAATCATGGATATCATTATCAAAAATAATTTCATCCTATTTCTATAGTATTTGGTAATTCTAATAATGACAAAGTCTCTAGAAATAATCTTTCCATATTTTCATATCAATTATTTAGTTTTTAATTTTAAGAATAAATATACATATTAGGGATGACAAGCTATAAAAAGACAGTTATCATTAGTCATTATGGACAAGTAATTTTAAACCATAATGAGATGTGACTACACACTTGTTGGAATGGCTAATGCCACCACCAATAACAAAATAACACATAATACTAAGATCTCATAGCATGTGGAACAATTAGAGTTCTCATACTTTGCTGGGGATGTAAGATGAAACAACAGATTTAGAAAACAGTTTTGTCACTTTCTCACCTAATGAAACAACAACCTAGCAAATCCAACTTTTAGATATCAAACCAAGAGAAATTAAAATATCTGTTCATACAGAGACTTGCATGAGAATGTTTTAATAACTTTAATCACAAAAGTCAGACTAGAATAATAAGAAAGGTGCATGAATAAACAAATGGTAGTTTGTGTATACAACAGAATACTACTCAAAATTTTTAAAAAGCAAGTGATTCTGATACATGATACAATGTAGATGAATCTCAAAAGCATTTTATATAGTAAGTGATAAAAGTCAATTTTTTGCCAACAAATTAGATAACATAGGTGAAATAGACAAATTCGAGAAAAACGCAAACTACCAAAGCTGACTTAAGAAACAGATAATCTGAATAGATTTATAATAAGTAAAGATATTAAAATAGTAATAACAAAATTTCCCACAAAAAGATCAAATACTTTCACTGGCAAATTTCCATAAAGAAAAAATTAATACCATAAATAAACATTTTAAAAATTAAATTAATTAGTCATTAATTCTTTTATGATTTTTTTCCAAAATTGAAGAGACAGAAACACTCTCTAACTTATTCTAGAATGCCAGTTTATTCCAGTAGCAAAACTAGACAAGGACATCACAAGAATAAAATTATGGACCAATATCCTTACGAATATAGACATAAAATCCTTAACAAAATAATAGCAAATAGAATCCGGTAACATATAAACAGAATTATACATCATAACCAAGTGGAATTTATCCCAAGTGTGCAAGGTTTGTTCAACATTTAAATGTATACTAATGATAATGCAGCATATCCAAAAAATAAAAAACAAAAAACACATGACCATCTCAACAGATGCATAACAAGCATTTGATAATGTCCAACACATTTTTTATGAAAATACTCAACAAACTAGCAAGATGGGGAACTTAATCTACTAGATAAAGGACATCTATGAAAAACCTACAACTAACGTCATACTTAATGGTGAAGGACTAAAAGCTTTCCTAAGATGAGGAACAACACAAAGATGCTCACTATTGCCATTTCTCTTTCAGCATTGTTTTGGAGGATCTAGTAAAGGCAAGTAGGCAAGAAAAAGAAATAAAAGTCATACAGATTGGAAAGAAAGGAGTAAAATTATCTATATTTGCATATGCTACATATAAAAAAGTCCTAAAGCATAATTTTTAAAAAAGTATGCTAATAAACAGGCTCAGCATGGTTACAGAATACAAGGTCGTAAAAAGAAATGAAGTATTGATAATGCTACAGCATGGATGAACCTTGAAAATATGATGGTACATGAATGAACCAGACACCAAAGGCCAATCCATAGACACTGAAAGCAGATAAATGTTTGCTATGGACTGGGGTGGGGAGGCGAGGTGGGTGAAGAGGGTAGAGGAATGAGGACTGACTGATAATGGGTATGGGGTTTATTTGTTGGGTAACAGAAATGTTTTTGAATTAGATAGTGGTGATGTTGCACAACTTTGTGAATATACTAAAAGCAACTGAATTGTAAACTTTTTAAATGTGAATTTTATGGTATGTGAATTATATTTCAATAATAAAAGCAGTTTTAGTGAATGACTTTTCTGAGGCAGTATAAGAGTTCTTGTTCCCTTATTCCTTACTGATACTTGGTATTACCTAACTTTAAAATTTTTTCCATTCTTCTGGTTGGAGAAAGTATTTCATTGCAGTTTTACCTTGAACTTTTCTGATCATTATGAATTTTTTATTTTGTTTATTAGACGTTAGTGTCATCTGTTCATATTTTTTCCTTCTGAATTTTCTATTTGTATGCTTTTTTTTAAAGTGGTAATTAATTGCTTTTGTTTATATAATACAAATAACTTTTCTAATTTTTTGTGTTTTTAGTTTGTATGGTATTCTGTGATAAATGAAACTTTAATTTTAAAGAGGCTCAAATTATCAATCTTTCATCATGATTATTCCTTTCTAAATTTTGTTTAGGAAATCTTATCTACCACCAAGGTCATAATATTATTCTCCTATATTCTCTTTCACAAGTTTTTAAGTTTCCACTTCCACATTTTTTTTTTATGAGTCTTCTTTATTTTATTGGGGTATAGTTGCTTTACAATGTTGTGTTAGTTTCTGCTGTACAACCAAGTGAATCAGCTATATGTATACATATTTCCCCTCCCTCTTGGACATCCCCCCCCATTCCACCCATCTAGGTCACCGTGCAGCACCAAGCTGAGCTCCCTGCACTATACAGCAGGTTCCCACTAGCTATCAGTTTTACACATGGTAGTGTATATATGTCAATCCTAATCTCCCAATTCATCTCACCCCCTCCTTCCCACTCCCCTTGTTCACATGTCCGTTCTCTATGATGGAGATGTGTACATATATAAAATGGAATATTACTCAGCCATAAAAAGGAACGAACCTGGGTCATTTGTAGAGATGTAGATGGACCTAGAGTCTGTCATACAGAGTGAAGTAAGTCAGAAAGAGAAAAACAAATACTGTATATTAACGTATATATGTGAAATCTAGAAAAATGGTACAGATGAACCTATTTGCAGGGCAGGAATGAAGACATTTTTCTTTAATTCATGGCATCAATGCTTTTTGTTCACAGTATGATTAAAAATAAAACTTCAGTGATTTTTTATATATTGAGACAACTCAGATGTTTCAGTTGAATAGTCTATCATATATTTACAGATCATTGGAGCCTATTTTGCCATATATTATGCAACATATGAACAATATAGTTCTCCCTATGCTCTGATATTGGTCTTTTTCTCTCTTCCTGCATTAGTACCTCAATGACTTAATGTTGCTGTCAGTAATTTCTTTTTGTTTGCCAGGACAAGTCCTTTTCTTTTGTTCTTCTTCAAGAGAGGAATGGTTATATAAATTTTAGAATGAACATGCTAATTCCACTAAAGCAATGTTAGGATTTTGTTTAGAAGAGCATTACTCCATTTATCAATTCTTGAAGTAAAGATATTTTTATGTTGAGAATTGTAATCCATGGATATAGTCCTATATTTATATAGGTTTTCTCTACTGCCTTTCTGTAAAGATGTATGCTTTTCCCCCCAGAAAACTTAAATAACTTTTGTCAGAATGACTGCCATCCATGTTGTATACTTTTTGATGTTTACTTCTTTCAAATTTTATTTTTGGTCTAAAGCAGTGTAATTAAATTTTGTACTTTGTTCTTATTTATAGTTAACACTACTAACATCTCTATGAAAAAAATCTATCAGACTCTATATAATCTACTGATAATTATAGTTTGATTTATTCCTTTTCATCTCTATACTGTTACTTTTTTTTGACTGTATAATTTGGTTAACTTAATTATGCTAGCTAGTAACTCATAGAATGTCAAATAATAGTGACATTTATGTCCTGGTTCATGATTTTTAGATGTTCCACTAATTTTTATGATACCCTAATAGATTTTTGTTGCTGAGACCCATTCATAATAGAAACCTACCAAACTAGCTATAGAAATTGAAACAACATTCACATTATAGGAAAATGCATTTCTCTAGGGGAGAAGGTACATAAGCACTGTTGTGAGAGCAACAGTTATTAGAACAAAATCATATACATTACGAATGAGGTTCCATATCTTTCCATGGAAGTACTTTGATCTTGATGTTTTAGTATTTCAAAAATCCCTTAGAATTGAGGATAAAATCTAATCAAAATAACTAAGGTTCTATATATGTTTCTTAAACACCTACTGTGTGCTAGTTATGATAATATAACAACACTTACTGTCAGGAATTGGAGAATAAATATGAAGATAATTTAGTGTGGAGAAACCTTTCTATTGAATAAGCAGCCCATCCTCAAATTATTTCCTTTTGAAATTATGTGAGATCATTTGTGGGATTATATGTCCACCCAGACAGAGATAATTTGTTGTTGACATTTATTTCCCTGGGCCTCACCTTTACTTTTATTCTCCCTGAATGAATTGCTCTAAACATTTTCACATTCAACTGGTTATTGAATCAGTGACGTGGAAGGAACCATAACGAAGAGGCCCAGAGAGATCAAGGGACATACTCAAGGTTAAACAACTACTTAGTACTAAGAGTATTATATACTTCTTATTTTCCCATAATGCCATTCCTCCTGATGTATCTATAATAATAATTTGTTGAAGGATTACTATGTGCCAGGTGTGTGGGAAGATTTTTTACGTATTTTCACAATCAATCCCCACAAAAGAGGTATATATTTTAACAAAAATGTACATATGAGCAAGCATTGAGAGAATTTACACATATATTGCCCAAATCCACTCAACTTGTCAAGGGTACAGCTGTGGGATGGGGATCCAGGCAGTCTGAGTTTGGCTCTACCACTCTTGCCTGCTCTGATGTACTGCCTGCTATGTATGAATAGTGAATATTTCTATATTTCATACATATACATAAATACCAACTCAGAAGGTGATTTTTAAACAGGTTCCATTGCAATTTGTAAGCAGGGAATATACATTGATGGATTCAACAATGTCTGCACTTTGATTTTGGCCGGCATTAAGGATAGTATACAAGACAGTGGATTTCACATCCACACCACTTTATTCCAGATAAGAAAATTTCCAAAAAACACTATCATTAGCTTTTACTCATAGAGTATTTTTTACATAATGTTTTTAGTGTACACTGATTTAAGATTAACATACTCCATAATCTGTGTGGCAGAGCTACAGTTCTTTTAAACCTTCCATCAGAGGCCAGTGGGAGTTAGGAAAGGTCCAACTGAGCTCTCTAAAAAACTCTGTTCATTAAATTAACTCCTAGTCAGAGTGAGGGCCTTGATAAAGATATGCTGAACATTTTCCCATGGATATTTAAATATCCTTTTCCTCTACTAAACTATCTTTTTTATATTTGATGTAGATGACACATTTACTGTTATATCTCTACTGGATTAGACTCTCCAGTAAAAGACACTTCACTTATTTTGATGATCATGCTTCCTCTTCTAATCCTATTGCCTTTGCCCAGATTTCTTCCTGACACCCACCTTCAGTGACAAGTTCTCACCATGCTTTTACAGCCCTGGCTGAATAATCTCCATCTTCATACTTTTGATGAAACATATTATTAATAGCAGATGTATCAAATTACAGCTCAATATATTATACTAGGCGTAGGTCGGACAGAGAGAACAGAATGTTTATAAACTTTTCATTTCAGAAATTGAACTTCCTTTTTTACTGCTGCAGATGATTAGTCCTTAAGCCTTTGCTACCTTTATCAACCACCAACTCTTCTGTCATTTTATTTCATATAATTAATCATCTTAATAATCATTAGCTCTTTAATTCATTATTAGCTCTTCTGCAAAATGACCCTGGGAATATCCCCTAATGTCTATCACGATCCTGTACATAACAGGACTTTCAAAGAAATATATGACTGAATGAAATTTAACAGTAGAAGGAAACAATAC
The DNA here is from genome assembly GCF_949987535.1 of Balaenoptera acutorostrata. NCBI lineage: Eukaryota > Metazoa > Chordata > Mammalia > Artiodactyla > Balaenopteridae > Balaenoptera > Balaenoptera acutorostrata. Next base: position 45,224,537 of record NC_080079.1, read on the forward strand.
AGCAAAGCATATATACATATAGTTTTTTTCTTAATATGCTTATTTATCATCTCCCTAAAATGGCTTACAGACGGGATGTTGACCAGGTCTTCAGTGCCTACCTGTTTCCTATTTTATTCTTTTCAGCCTTCTTAAGGATTTCGGTACACATTTCTATATTTCTTGAAGTGTCTTAGATTCCTTGGGTTGTTTGAAAAGATTATTAATAATTATTTCTTTTAGAAATGACATCATAAATGCTAACGTCTATTTCTATAGTTAGGAAATTTAACGTAAAATTGTATCTCAGTTCACCTTTGTTGCATCGCTTTTCTCTGGATAAAGTGACCAAATTATACATTGTATTTTCCAATTTTAATTTCAAAAGAATACTTTGCTAATTTAAAATTTTTCAACTGTAAGCATAATATTACACCATGCTTCTTAATTTAGGTAGAAAATCATATTCAAACTCTTAGTTATTTTATTAGTCTATTATATTATAGAGAGGATCCTGGAAACAAAAAATAATGTAGAAGGCAGTGAGTTTTAACTCTGGGGGGGGGGGGCATTTATCAAGTCAATGTGGAAAATGCCTCTGCATATAAATTATTGTCATTGTCAAGTAAAATCAAATAATGTGAGCAAAAGATAATACAATTAAAGTGAACTTCTTTTCAGCTGATGAAATACTTTCTTACATCTGTAGGACTGATGTGTCCATTCTTTAGCTTTTGTCTAACATATTCACAGTCCACACTCAAGGGAAGAAATTATACAAGTGATTCCCACCACTTAAACCAGGGGGTGGGAATCTTGGGGAAGCCACCTCAGAATTCTGTTTACCATACATACCTTGCCCTAAAATTGAATCCAGAGTCCATGAAACATCTCTAACTTTTTATTTCTTAGAGACTTAGAGCCTTATTAAAGCTGAAAGAGCCAAAATAATTTAAATACAATATATCCATCAATTTTGCCCTTTTTAAAAGAAAATGCTAGAAATATCCAATGGAGCTATCAACTGGAAACCCTTATTCAGAGCAGTCCAGAGCATTAAGAAGCAATTATAAATTTAGTGTCTAAGTTATGTTTTCTATTACAATATTTTTATTGTCATATATTTTAATTGTAGTTTATCTCATGAGTCATATTTTTCTTCTGCCAGTATTCTTAAGAAAATATTTATATGAAAATTTGCATTTATTTTAAAATAATGACCATTCTCAAACCAATTAACTGCCCTGCATAAAGAAATCTAGCTTAGTTCCTATACCTAAAACAATAAGCATATCATAAAATAAAGCAGAAATAAATAATCATACCCAAATAATTTTTTACTGATTTTTAATGAATATATGGCACAACAGGAATATATATTAATTTAGATTAAATGAGCATGAAATCTAGAGGATTATCTAAGCATTGCATGAGTAAAATATTATTGAAAGTGTTACATATAAAATGTTAACCTAAAAATGATGTTAATGCTGCCATTTACTTATTTCTTAGAATTTTATTAAAAGTCCATTATAAACCAGGAAACACTGCAGTTTCACATTTCATTATTGACAAGCCAAAGCACAGTTTTGGGATATGTTGTAGTGTGTCTAGAAATAGGAAGAGGAAATATGAGATCAAGGCAATTGTTATGCATAAAGTCTGCCTTAAATATCATGATGAAATAACTACCACCAGGATTTAATAGATAATTATCCTATTCTCACTTCTTCATATGAGAATGCAATCTGATGTTATTTCTTCCTTCCAGAATCCTATCAGTACAAGATTTAAATCCATGAGTGTGTGTATATATATATATATTTTTTTTCATTCACCCATGATATTAAACAAAGGAAAATATCTGTCAAAATCTTAATCTGCGTTATAATACTTCACTTAATTACTGATGCTCAAGATTTATTTGAGATTCTCATATGAATCCCAGAAACCTTCTTTGTGGAGCACCAACTATGTTTGGTATAGAAGAGACAAAGTGCTAGGTGCATAGTCCTCATGTCAGTCTAGTGCTCAAATCTGTCTAATATATTGTTAGGACAATAAAGCTGAGTTTTATAGTTACATGACACTCAAATTCCACTCTCACGTTCCTTGAGGAAAGGTATTACAGCAAAAGGTGATAAGGCCAAGAGCAATCCTGTGTTAGTCTTTTTACCTTGAATGCAATATTCAAAACAATTAAAAAAAAATGGACTTTAAACTCATATAATGCTGGGCGATAGTAAAAACAAAAAAAGATCAACTGTATTGATTGATTGGTCATTAGATGCAAAAGGATTTATAAAGCAATTCCTTGCAAGGAGTAAAGACTATTTTGCACAGAAAGTAAGTGTTGGATTTATTTTTGCATATTTTTAAGATTCCATGAAAGAGGCCAGTCTTAGATTAACAAAAAAATAATGGTGCTATATCCTTCATTCTTTGAAAATTAGGAAGCTTTTGGACTGGCAAATGAGACTCTAGTCTTGTTTTTTTAGTCTAATTATCCCATCTATTTCATGCAAGAGTAAGGTGACATCTGTCAAATGTCTTACAAAGTTTAGTTTTGTGATTTTGTTTCAATAAATGAAAACAAATTATAAGGAAAATTTTTATATGTGATATTTGAGGAACTGTGTGTGACTGTTCAATGCAGGCAATTTACATGAGGGAAATACTCAAACACATTATTTTGTTGTGAAACCTACCATCATGTTGCAGATATCAATTGCATTAATATCTCCTCAGAAATACATTGCAGTTCATGTCTGGGAAGATATACTTGACAACAACATACCACAGGTGTTTTTCTTCACAAAAATTAGTACTTTGAAATTCCTAGCTAGATTCCTTTACACTGAAATTGTCAAAAACAGATGTTCAAAATACATCACACTTGAAAAAAAAAATCATTCCTTGAGCAGCCAGGCAGAACACTTTCATTCAGACATGAAAACATGTATGTGTTGTGTTGTCATAATTGGCATATTACTTTAACTGCATTTGGAGTAAATATCTACATGTATATTTTGATGCCATGCCTTCTGAACACCTATTTTTGCAATTGCTATGGACAGGCAAAAAAAGTAGAAGACTGTTTTTTTTTTCCATCTTGTAATTTAGTTTACAAACACTTTCTCTTCTTTCCTTAAGATTCCTGTGCTGTAACATGAGTATTTTGTGACTGCTTCTGTGAGCAACATAGAGCAACTCAATCACAAGTACTAAAATGAATATATACAGGACCCAAAATTTCAACATTTTGAAATATAATAGAGTAGGTTTATTCTAGTCCTGAGACTTTCTAATTAAAATTTTTAAATTATCTAATCTCTTGGCCTCTTCTGACGAGTAGTCTTTCTCCTAGGAACACAACCTCAGCGCATATTTTCATAAAACACTGTGGATTTGTAACTGTCTAAGCATAAATAAGAATATCAAACATATGCTCTCCTGTAGTTGAGTCTTCTAGGAATGTTAAAAAAATATATGGAACTTTTAGAGTTCTCATGATGACCTGGTAGTGATTTCTAGGTAGAGAGTCTTCCATAGGAATAAAAGTGATTTATTTCTGGATATGTCCGTGTGGGGAGTTTAAATTCAGTTGACAACCACTTAGTTCAAAATACAACACACCATACAGGTCCAGGCTGTAAGAACGAACTCCTAAAACCCCCCACTACTCCTCCATGCAGCACCCAGCAGAGCTCGTGGCAGAAGTTTCCCTTGGTGATACTCATTTGAGAATACCCCAAACATTTTTCTTTGCTGTAGATTTTAAGGCATACTTCTTTACAATAAAATGTCCCAATACATCTTATAAACTCAGAGAATACTGTGTATGTAAGACTATGAGAATGCTTATTTGAATTCCTGAATTGACTGCTTTGTAAGGAACACACATTTGCTGTAACCTTAGTACTACATATTATATGCTTCTTTCATTATGAGAACAACTTTCATAATGAAAACAAGTTAAAATAAAACTTTTGACTTGTAGGATGGGAAGAAAAAAGATTAGAGATGTGTTAATGAACTCAAAAAAAGTTAAGTAAACAACGTATGTAATTACTCTGCGAGGAAATGCTGCTTAATTAAAACAGAGTCATTCTATTAGCATATACACCTGCTGCTTATAGGACTCATTTCTTCCCAAAATAACTGAATTCCTAAACAGTGTTCTCCTTCTAGTTCATCTCCTTGGGGAATCTCCATTTCTATTTTCTGCCTTAGTCTTATTTGTGCTGATACCTCTCATAGTAATTATGATAGAATATTACAGGATGAGCAAGAATTTATGATGAAATGTCCTTGTAGTCTTCATGGCCTTGTGATTCACTGTGGAAGATAGGGAAGTGAAAATCGTTAATTTCCAAAAATATTCTAAATCCTGTTATACCAGGCCTAGGAACACAGTATTTTCTTTAAGAACTCAAAGCACAATCTCACTGTCATAGTCAAAACTAGGGGAGTATCATTTACACATACTGATCCTTCTAGAACAACATTACTAGGGAATTTTATTCAAAGAATTTATAAACTATATTTTATTCTGGAAACTTTTGTTTTTTTAAAGAAAAGGTTTTTATTTATTGGTATTTTTAATTATAATTTTTATTTAATTTATTTAAACTAAAAAAAAAAGTTCACCCATTTCTCCTACCCCTTACCCCTGCCTTTTGCAACCATCAGTCTGTTCTCTGTTTTGTATTTCAGATTTCACACATAAGAGAAATCATATGGTATTTGTCTTTCTCTGTCAACTTATTGCACTTAGCATAATGCCTTTGAAGCCCAACCATGTTATTGCAAATGGCAAAATTTCATTATTTTTTATGGCTGAATAATATTTCATTGTATGTATGTATATATATATATATATACACACCTCAGTTTCTTTATCCATTCATCCACTGATGGACACTTAGGTTGTTTCACTTAAAGAGGTTACTTTTTCCAAATACATCCAATAATGTGTCTGTCTACTCCTCTTCAAAAATAAATAACTAAATAAGTAGGTTAAAAATAATAAAGATAATAATAAATAATAGAGAGAATTTACTGTGAGCCACATACTGCAGTATTTTATACATTGATATGATTGGTCTGTGTGTGTCTGTGGTTTATCTATCAATAGGATTCAAATTATTTTAATTTTCCACATGAGAGTAAAAATCTCTAATCCGCTTTTGGCCACGTAAAGCCAGCTCAAGCAAAAGTGCTGTTAACAAGTTTATTCTGTTTATACATTTAAAAAGAATATTTGATATTTTTAATATAGTGAAGAATAAGAAAACTAAAACAATATATAAGTTCACTATCCAGATATCTTTGGTCTGTGGAAAAATAGCAATATATGAAAGTTATTAGACATCTAGAACATTCATGTTGTTGACATGTTGGAACACTCAAATAGTACCAAGACGTTCAAAATGAAAAATGAGAGCATTCCAACATTTCATAATCCTGGAGTTATCACCATTAATAAGTATTCATGTGTGTGTGTGATTCTGTCCTCAAAAAAAAGATGTATGTTCACAAATATTAATTTATATATTTGTATATCTTTTCAAATAGCATATGCAGATCTATGTCTCTCATTTAATGACTGTACAGTATTGTATCACAGGCTTGTGTGATTACTTGTTTAAATATTTCCCTATTAATGGGCATTTTGGTTGTCATCTGTATTTTATTATTAAAAAAATGTAATGACTTTACTTGGTGTATTTGTGGTGGAGAGAGGGAGTCTATCTTTCAGCACAATAAAACTTTTGTTTGTGTAACTGTAGGGATAATTAATACTAGTGAAATTAGTGTGTCAAAGGGAATATGCATGTTAAATTTCAGTAGATATTGCTTAATTTTATACTTCAAAGAAACTGAATCAATGTGTCTTCCCAAAAGCAATGTGTGAAACCGACTATTTTCTCATATTTTTACCAGTACTAAATAGCATCTCACATTTAAAATTTTTTACCTGATTGTTCAAAAACGGCATCTCATTTTCCTTTGACTTACCCAGTATTTTTTGATACTTTTTAAAGTATCTTAAGCAGTTACTTTTAAATGATTATTATTCATACTTTTCTGATACTGACAGTTTCTAATAATTTCAGCTAACATATTTGGTTGTTTATTACAATCCAGGCATTGCACTAACCATACTGTAAGTTAAATTCATTTAATTCTCAAAATCAATTTAGGAAGTGTCATCCTTATTCCTATTTCACAGACAAAGCAGTTAAGGTGTACAAATTGAATGACTTGCTCAAGCTCAGGGAGCAAGTCATTAATGGAGTCAGGGTACAAAATTAGGCAGCCTGACTCCAGACACCATGCTCTTATCCTCTACTCTGTGAATTGTCTTATAGAAGGCAAGGATGGCTCTCAACTGGTGCATTTACTTTCCAGTAAATAACTGTAAGATTACCTCTGAGGACTGTCATGAAATATAGTTTTCTTTCTAAATAAAATTATAGGTAATAAACAGGCACCAGTAATCAAATACATATCATATATTCTTTGCTTAGAATAAATGATAAGACAAAAATAAGGCACATATCTAAAAATTTTCATAAATGTAGTAGGTGCTGTAATAAAAATGTTAATGGAGCATAGAGGAATGTCATTTAATTCAGCTCTGAATTTCAGAGGAAACTTCTGGGGGAGATGGTTCTTTGGATAAGTCTTCATACATGAGTGAACCATTAATGAAGCCATGAAGTTAAAAGAGTGAAGGAAATGTGAATGGGATTTCATGGTGTACAGGTGGCATGGTAAAAGTTTAGTGCAAATAAGAAATATACTTCAAGATGAGAAATAAGGGGAGATGAACCTACATAAATCAGGAGTTAGTTAGTGAATTGACTATATAGCAGAGAATGTTGCTACTCACCAATATTCATGTGCCCCTCTACATATTATCTGCTTTTCCAGGCCAAGGCGCTTAAGATTCTATTCTTACTCTTTTTCTTTACCTGCTGTGGCCATGGCCACACTATGGCTGTAGCCTTGCAGGCCACGTGGTCTATAATGAACTCTTAGCCATTGTCCATTTTGTTATCACCACATCCTCTTCTTTAAGTTCATGAATGTTCTAAGACTTTTATTTACTAAGTTAGAGTTTTAACCCTTCCCCTTAATTTTCCATATATCTGACTTATTTTATCAAATGTCCCCATCTCAGAGGGCTTTCCTTGATGACTCTATCTAAAGTGGCATCTTTCTCTATTATTTCAGTCTCTTACTTCCTTCAAAGCAAATATTTCAATATAAAATATACTTCTATGTATTTATTTGTTGCCACTAAAATCTAATTTTCAATGAAGCCCAAACATTGCCTAGGATAGTTATGATACAGATAAGTTGTTCAATCAATATTCATTGAATGAATGAATTCATAAATTAAATTCAAAACAACCCAATGAGAAAAGCAATAATACTACCCATGTTTAATGAATAAAACAAAGGTTTAGAATATTTTTTCTTTTAAACAGGTTTATTGAGGTATAATTGATATACAAAAACTGAACATATTTAACGTATACAATTTGATGAGTTTGGATATGTGCGTACACACTTGAAACCATCACCACAATCAAGGTAGTAGACATATCCATTACCTCCAAAAGAATCTTTGTGTTCCTTTTCTTTTGTGGTAAGAACACTTAACATGAGATCTACCCTCTTAACAAATTTCTAAGTGCATATTACAGTACTGATAATTATAAGCACCCTGTTGTACAGCAGATCTCTAGAACTTACTCATCTTGCATGAAACTTTATACCAATTCAACAACTCCCTATTTCCCTCTCCCTGAGCCATGGCAACCACTCTTCTATTTCCTGCTTACACAGATTAATGGATAAAGAAAATATGGTATATAAATATACTGGAATGTTATTAAGCCTTAAAAAAAAAAAGCTTTATCATTCTTTTATATGATAAAGATAGCTCTCTATCATTTAAGAGGGAAAATATAGATTTTATCTATTTTTATTATAATTACATATTAGTTCACTGGCTTAAATCATTTTATTTTTTATTTATTTTTTAATTGGAATATAGTTGCTTTACACTGCTGTGTCAGTTTCTGCTGTACAGCAAAGTGAATCAGCCATACATATACATATGTCCCCTCTTTTTTGGATTTCCTTCCCATTTAGGTCACCACAGAGCACCAAGTAGAGTTCCCTGTGCTATACAGTAGGTTCCCATTAGTTACCTATTTTATACATAGTAGTGTATATATGTCAATCCCAGTCTCCCAATTCATCCCACCCTCCTTCCCCCTTGGTATCCATGTTTGTTCTCTACATCTGTGTCACTATTTCTGTTTTGCAAATAAGATCATCTATAACATTTTTCTAGATTCCACATATATGCATTAATATACAATATTTGTTTTTCTCTTTCTGACTTACTTCACTCTATGACAGTCTCTAGGTCCACCCACATCTCTGCAAATGACACAATTTCCTTCCTTTTTATGGCTGAGTAATATTCCATTGTATATATGTATCATATCTTCTTTATATTCCTCTGTCGATGGACATTTAGGTTGCTTCCATGTCCTGGCTATTGTAAACAGTGCTGCAATGAACATTGAGGTACATGTGTCTTTTTGAATTATGGCTTTCTCTGGGTGTATGTCCAGTAGTGGGATTGCTGGGTCAGATGGTAGTTCTATTTTTAGTTTTTTAAGGAACCTCCATACTGTTTTCCATAGTGGCTGTATCAATTTATATTCCCACCAACAGTGTAAGAGGGTTCCCTTTTCTCCACACCCTCTCCAGCATTTATTGTTTGTAGATTTTTTGATGATGGCTATTCTGACTGGTGTGGGGTGATACCTCATTGTAGTTTTGATTTGCATTTCTCTAATAGTTGGTGATGTTGAGCCATCTTTTCCTGTGTTTTTTGGCCAACTGTATGTCTTCTTTGCAGAAATGTCTATTTAGGTCTTCTGCCCAGTTTTTGACTGGGCTGTTTGTTTTTCTTGATATTGAGCTACATGAGCTGTTTGTATATTTTGGAGATTAATCCTTTGTCAGTTGCTTCATTTGCAAATATTTTCTCCCGTTCTGAGGGTTGTCTTTTCATCTTGTTTATGGTTTCCTTTGCTGCACAAAAGCTTTTAAGTTTAATTAGGTCCCATTTATTTGAAATCCTGTCATTTGTAACAACATGGATGAACCTGGAAGACATTATGACTGTCATATTTCACTTAACATAGAAGGATAAATACTGCAAGAGTCCACTTATATGAGGTATCTAAAACAGTTAAACTCATAGGAAGGCAAAATATACATCAAAATGGTATTCTAAAATATTACATTAAAAAATATATATATATATACTTGAGATGTTTATGTAAAATGATGGTGATAACCAGATGTTTTTCACCTCTGGGGAATGGATATTAAACCTAAGTTAGCGGTATTACAAACATAGTATGAGAAATTGCAACATATGAATGGATGGTACTTATTCTAGAATTCATATTATTGATGATCTCTACCACACACTCAAAAGCATCCTCTTGTTTGGGAGAAAAGAGAGCATAATTATATGATGATACAAGTCTTTCTCCTAAATAATATCATATTGCTGAAGCTGCCAGAAATTAAGCTGACTGGCATTCTGGCTGGTGCTGACATAACAAGTAGTAGCAGTCATCCTGGCATCTGTATAACTGCTAACTAGCCTGATCCTTCAATAGTCAAATTTTATTTGACTGGTTTTTTCACCAATAAGATCTCAAAGATTTTTTTTTAGAAAACTAATCCAGTGGCACAAGATTCCATCATTGGAATCCCTGAAACATTTTACACTTATAGTTTATTACCCGATTTTGGATATGAGGAAATTAAATGCCAGAATGATCAAGAAGACAGAGTTACACAGGCAGAGGCAGAACCCAGAATTCGTATATGACTTGGTCCAGAATCCATGTCTTTAAATGCAAACTATACCAATAATGAAACCACTATCTTTATAATAAGACCAAAGTAGGTCCAGGCAACTAAAAATCAGAAAAGGCTTGCAGGCAAGTTAATAGTTATCTTTCTGTTTGATCTACATTTATCCAATTCAAATTAACCAACTAATACAGGTAAACAAGTCAAGCAAATATACTAATTAAAAACCATCAAGCTAACAAAGCTATAATTTTGCATCAGGTGGCATATACCTTTCAGTGCTTCATCCAGGATTTCTGCCATGAAGACAAAATTATCTAAATTCTCTAAGTACAAAATCTGTTTCCACAATGTATATTTTTAATTTGGTTGCAGTACAGTTTGAATCGGGCTAACGTTCAGAAGATCTGGAACATGTTAATGGACAAATTGTTTCTGACTAGGAGGACATCCAATATATGTCTTTGCCACAGAAAGTTCTTGCATTCAGCTTCACAGAATAGTATTGTTAAAGAATGCCTGATGCTGGAACAATATTCAACTGAATCTTTAATAGCAGCACTTTAAAAGAGGCCAAGCTGTGAAAGTAATTTCTTCTGCTTAATTACTTTTCCAGAACTATAAGGTACTTAGACATTCTCGCTCTAAATACAATTTTGTGCACTTATTTTCAGCATTTCTGTCAAGGCTTATTCAAATGTCTTTTCCCATACCTTTAGGTGATGGCATCATTTTATTGTCCATTGAATAAGTTTTGTGTGAGCTCTATAACATGCAAAGATATAGACGGAGTTTTTAGCTTTTTTCATCTAATTATTTTTTTTTTGCTTCAGTTGATTTGTGTTCATTTTTAGTATTTGGAGAAATAGTGTTTGAAAACCACTATACCTCATAGATATTTCCTTTTTCTTTAATTTTTTTCTTAATTACTGCTTATTTTTTCTAAACAATACATTTTCACCTTTTTGTTTATGTAATTTCAAACTTACATAAAATATCAGGAATTCCCTTACAGTAGCTAAGACAGGGAAACAACCTAAGTGTCCATCAAAGGATGAATGCATAAAGAAGGATGTGGAGTGTGTATGTATGTGTGTGTATATATACACACACACACAAACTCACACAGAATGGAATATTATTCAGCCATAAAAAGGATGGAAAACCTGCCGTTTGTGAATTGCATCAATACATTGATGAACCTTGAGGGCATTATGTTTAGTGAAGTAAGTCTGACAGATAAAGACAAATCCTGTATGGTCTAACTTATTTGTGGAATCTAAAAAGAAATACGCTCAGAAACATGGAGTAGATTGGTGGTTGCCAGGGGTAGCAGTTGGGGGAGTGGAGGAAATGGGTAAAGGTGGTCAAAGGATACAAACTTCCAATTATAAGATTAACATGTTCAGGGGATCAAATGTACAGCATGGCAACTATGGTTAACAATACTATGCTTGAAACATCTGAAAGTTGCTTAGAGAGTAAATCTTAAAAGTTCTCACCACACAGCAAAAAAAAGGGAAGTTTGCGAAGTTACGGATGTTAATTAATCTTACTGTAATCATTTTGCAATATATACATATATCAAATCATCACACTGTACACCTTATACAATGTTATATGTCAACTGTATCTCAAGCTGGGGAAAAAAGAAACCTGGCTCCAATTTTTCTCATAATAATGACTCACTCAATTTTGAAATATATAGTAGTTTTAGGTTTGCTACTTATGCTAATTAAAAATAATAACTAGAATTCAGTAATTGTGTACATTCTTTTTGTATTTAAACTGAGGTTATATAACATGTGTGTGTTATATATGTATAAGTATGTAGTGTATATATTACTATCTTCAAGATCAACTTATTCTTTAAGTAAAATCTATAACTACTAGTCAAATACAACTTTATCACATTAGGTATCACCTGAGTAATTGAAGGTGAAACTTGGAAACGAGATTATAAAGTAACTAAAAAAAGAAGACTCATCCTCCTGGCAGCATGCTAAGAGAGACAAGACACACCTGCAAAGGGAAATCAACTTTTGTTTCATTGGTGATTAATCTGTCCATTCATAGTTTAATGACTCCAGTACATTGTGTTTGCACAGAAATTAAGGTATCAGTCCATATGATCTGTGTCTCTCTTATCTAACTGCAGAGAAAAATGAAAATTTTCTGGGTTATAAGATTTGGTGTCAATGAAAGCCTGCTGAAACAATCTCTTCCTTCACTCTTTATAACAGGGCAGCTGTAGCTACAACTGAGAGCTCTGTAGGCCACATTTTGGACCGTCTGATGCACTTCATAGATGACTTGTTGCTTTCACAAGAACTCTTATTTTCATACTCCAAATAGCAAGTATTGAGATCTAGAGGAAGTTCCACAGAGGCCTCATCAGTCACTCTGTGCTTGACAGTCTTCAGATGGAAATTCCTGAATAGAAAACAGGTATCTGTCATGCAATATTTCATCCTACACCCTCAATAACTTGCAAATTTCATGGTTGGCTATGTAAGTGGCATGCTGAGCTTAAGCTAATGTGTTTTCCATCCCAAATGGCACAGCTGTTTTTCTCCTCCTGCATTAAGCACTGAGCAGGTGGTGTTTTCTAATCATTTATGTTCATCCTGTCTGCCATCATGAGCAAGAGAGATCATAGATGTGCTCAGTGGCTCTTAAAGTTAAATGGTGATGAATACAACAGTGAGAGTCTGCTTTGACCACAGAAGCATCTAATTTGAAAACCATGGCAACAAAAGTGTGGAGGTGGCACTGGGCCCTGTCCTCTGTCAACTAGAAATAATTCAACATCATCTAGCAGCCATTTGTCTTGGCTCTGGTTATTGTTGAGAAATGATGAATTGGAGCATAGAATCAATAGAAGTGGCAGAGTATTTTCTTTGGTTAAAAGAACAAAATTAGTCAATGATAATTTACAAATACTTAATTTTTTAACATTCATTAGGAAGGTGCATATGATGATGATAATATTTTCACTCTCATAGTATCTCCATTTGTAGTCAGAGCTTTATGCATAAACAAAGATACTGGCTTTCTCATCCAGTCTATCTGCTAAAAGTTGCTTTTTTATTCCTTCATTTCCATTTCAAGGAAAATTAAGAAACAAATAGACAATCACACTTAGTGAAAAGGCTATTGAATACCAGATCTTGTGGGCCTTTTGACTCCTACTTGTAGGCTGATGTCTAGGTACAAAGAAAAATGTGGGTGAAAGTCACTTTGAATGAAATCAAGCTTGGAAAATACATTCATAAAAATGCAAAAAGATTATCACCTTTCAGATTTTTAAAATTTTCTGTTTCTTACACTCTGCCATACTAAATGTGCCATTTGAATTTGTCTTGTTCCTATTGAATAAGAGCAAAATATACCACCCCACAATGTGCCCCCTTTGGCATATTGATTATTTTGAGCTGGTTAAGAAACAGCAGGCACAAGTGAAGCTCTGAAAAGTGAGTAGAAGTTAGCTTTTTGTGAGAGATATTTACATGTATAAGGAAATACTCATTTGTAAAGTTGTCTTCTCTGTACTGGGAAGGATGACTCTAAATCTCTAGAAACTCTTATCAATGGAGAAAAGAACAACCTAAATCTGAATAACAATGTTACTCTTGTTTAATGTGCTTTTCCTGGTAACTTTTCATAACTGGCCTTCCCCCCACCCCACTAACATCTTTTATCTTTAGCTTGAGATAGTATTTAAGGTGCTGGCTTAGGCCTTTTTGGAGAGTTACTCAATTTTCCTGGGTATCTCTCATATATTCATGGGGTATACATGTTATGACGTTTCTATTTTTTTCTCGTGTTAATCTGTCTCTTATTCTGGGGGAGGGATCTCAGCCAAGATCCTAGAAGGGTAGAGGGAAAATTATTTTTCCTCCCCTATGCTATAAGTAAGGACTCTGCTGAAGGGGAACTATTATAAGTAAGACCATCTAAGAGACTGTCTGGTCCATGGATGAAGACAGGCTAATCCAAATAAGAGTTCAACTACAGGCCAGGGAAGAGGCAAAGATATAAATATATAAGTAGTATGGAAATAAGGGAATGTATAAGTCCAAAAATGGGAAGGTGAGTGGGAAAATGTGAGGGCACATGGTACCAGAGGGGCGAGGTAAAGAACCATAGGGAACCAGATGTCTGTGACACTGTCTAGAGAAAGTTCTAAGAGAATAAAGGAAGTAGAAGGATTTGGGAGCAGTGAACTTTTTTTTTTTTTTTTTTTTAATTTATTTTTGGCTGTGTTGGGTCTTCGTTTCTGTGCGAGGGCTTTCTCTAGTTGTGGCAAGCGGGGGCCACTCTTCATCGCGGTGCGCAGGCCTCTCACTGTCGCGGCCTCTCTTGTTGCGGAGCACAGGCTCCAGACGCACAGGTTCAGTAGGTGTGGCTCACGGGCCCAGTTGCTCCGCGGCATGTGGGATCTTCCCGGTCCAGGGCTCGAACCCGTGTCCCCTGCATTGGCAGGCAGACTCTCAACCACTGCGCCACCAGGGAAGCCCAGCAGTGAACTTTTATATTTGTCAGGTTTCATTTATTTATTCTTTTATTATTCATTCATTCTATAAAAGGATAAGTTTTTTGATGTTTCAAATTCCTAAATTTACGTATGCTATTTGTAACTCTACTGATGACTAGTATCAAAATAAAATTTAAATAATTTCTGCTAAATAGAGAAGGGCTTTAAGTTCATATCTTCCTCTGTTTTTTTCAATACTTACCAGGAATCCATAGAGTTACATTCTCCTGAAGGCTATGGAGTCGGTCTTATCTACATAATCATCCATTTCAATTTTCCCATATGAATGCTTTTTATTGGTAGAATACCTTACCCTGACAACCACAGGACAGAAAAGGAACAAGTTAAGAGTGAATGTATCTTACATCTCTTATATAAACCATGTCAGTTTAAGATTTTCAGTGAAAGGCAAGGCTGTGAATCATGGTTTTTAAGAACTTGATCTCAAAGCTGAGCCATCTTAAAAGCTGATTACATTAGACAAGTCAAGTCAGGACTCAAATTTTTCATCTCAAAAAATGGCCTAATAATGCTACATGCTTCATAGAATTATTGTAAAGGAGGAATGATTTTCTAGTAGAGTTTGTAGTATGGTGCCTGACCATAATACTTTTCAAACACAAATTAGGTACTAACACTATATTATTATTCTGAATGCCAGAAATTGAAGGACATTTATACCATGTTATTAATGACAGAAATCTGAAGTGGTTTGAGAAATAACAGTTTTTTTTTTTTTAATTTTCTAAATTGGGATTTCACATCCTTTTCTAAACTGGGATCTCACATCATTTTGAGTTAAAAAAAAAGAAAATGAGCAGAGACCAACCTATATAATTTATTTATTTGCAAATTATACACTAATACCATTATACTAATATACTTTCTGTATATTGACAATAAACTAGTAATTAAAATAATACAAAAATTATGGGCAAGGACTTATGAATAAAATCATTATGGAAGTTTTCTTCTAGAAGGCAAATTTATACCCATGATGTTTTATCTGGTTCAGAGTGAGATTAGTTCTCTTGGATCCCTAAAAGCTCCTGTGGTTAAAGAAAAGTACGGACAGCAATGCACATTGGGTAAACTTTTTTGTTTTTTAAGTAATGCTATTTTATTTATTTATTTATCTATCTATCTATTTATTTATTTATTTATTTATGGCTGTGTTTGGTCTTCGTTTCTGTGCGAGGGCTTTCTCTAGTTGTGCCGAGCGGGGTCCACTCTTCATCGCAGTGTGCAGGCCTTTTACTGTCGTGGCCTCTCGTTGCAGAGCACAGGCTCCAGACGCGCAGGCTCAGTAGTTATGGCTCACGGGCCTAGTTGCTCCGTGGCATGTGGGATCTTCCCAGACCAGGGCTCGAACCCGTGTCCCCCGCATTGGCAGGCAGATTCTCAACCACTGCGCCACCAGGGAAGCCCCTGGGTAAACATTTATTGAGCACAAATCCACATAGTCTTTCATTTATGGAATTTAGAGACCCTATTGAAGAAAACACAAACATGTATGTAAATGTAGCTTAGGGAATTTTCCTTTTTAAGTGCAGCTCATCTTTGAGAAATACTTCCTCACCTTCCTGAAAGACTGTGTTCTTTCTGTTTTAACCAGGTTTTGATAATTATAATAGCACTTATTTTCATTCATCTACCTCCCTTCTAGACTATAACCTTGAAGGATAAATCATTTCCTTTTGTTTCCTTGGTACCTGGCATAGCATTTGGCAGATAGTAGGTGGTCAAAAAATACGTGCTGTTGAATATAATATAGATATATTATATTCAACATGAAGATACAGCCACTACACTGTCATGATTTGCTAAAGAATGTCAAATCTCCCCAAATTTTGAATGTAATATGCCCAATCATTTCAATTATTTTAAGTGTTTACCTTTATTGGTGGAGGTGGGTAAGTAAAACTCTCTAACATACTTATAATTTCATATTCATTAAATCAACAAGGTAAAGTTGACGACCTTACCTCAGAACATATTTTATGAGTTACAGTTAACTTATTTTCTAAAGCTGAACTAATAGATAAAATAGAGACAGTTTTCTATTTGGGAGTGCAGGCACTTTACACTCCAGTGCTCTCATAAACACTTTTGACGCAACATTGACCACGTTAAGGGTAAGTCTGAGAGTAGGCACGCAACTGTGTTAACAATGAGAACGGGATATTAGGGGAATAAGGTTCAACTGAAAAGCAATTCAGGCTTCACCAAGGGGACAATTTACATAAGAGAATCTTCCTGAAATGCAAATGATGTTTTCTAGCAACCTGAAGGACATATGAGACCCAATATAAGCAGTTAACTAAGTCGTGCTTAATTTAATTTCTGACAAAATGTGCATTTAATGTAGAGTATAAATTGATGGGTGACAGAGAAAATAAACCTGAAAATGATGAAAACAAAGTTCTGAGCTGAGCTCTGGACCTCAATCCACAAGATCTTTGGGACGAATGGTCTCATTGTGGTTTCTAATCTTAACTATAAAATCAGGTATATAACATTTCTATGTACTTTTCAAAGTTCAATGATTTGTTTGCCCTGTTACTAGAGGAAAGCCATTAGAGATTTAATGAAAAATATAACATTTTCAAAAGGCACTTGTGATATCAATAAAGAATCTAAGCATTGCGGATAGCATTTTTTATACATGTAATGCTGAAGTAGTTTATATGAGAAATCAGTACGTTCCCATCATGTAGTTATATCCACTTATCATCTGTAAGAGATGCTTAAGAGAGTGGAGTAATGCGAAATAAATAAATCTGTTTTTTCAATGACATAATTTTGTTGAAGAAACCAAACAGACTATAAATACACACATTCAAATGCTGAAAGGACCTGGGTCAAAGAGAGAGAATTAGGAAAGGCTTTCTTGAAAAGGAGATAATTTTAAATAAAAACTTATTAGTCTTTTCTTCACACCACAGGTTAGAAGAAAAAAGAAGGCATTTGAGAATAAAGTCAAAGGCATTTGTAAAGGCAAGAGGGTACAATGAATCAGTTTTGTTAGGAGGTCACTGAGTTCCACTGGCTTGCATGAGCCATTTGAAGGATTAAGGTAAAGTTATAATTATGGAATGTAGCTCCTGAAGAGGATTGGATAAAACTGTGCCATATGTTTTTAGATAGATGATTAAAATAAAGAAGGACATTTTCTGAGGTAACAGTGTTAACAGCTAACTTTTATTAAATGCATACTATTAACTTTGTCTATCATTTCATTTAATCCTCACAACAACCATGTAAGGTAGACGCTATTATCTTCTTTTGCGTAAAAGGAAATAAAGGCATGAGGAGTTGAATAACTTGTTCATGTTACACAGGTGAGAATTCAAACCCAAACAGTCTGGTTCCAGGATGCACTCTCATAACTTAAGTCATTCTGCCTCTCAAGAGAGTTATTCTAGAAGTCTGTTTGCTTTTAAAAGGAATAGATCATATCCCAATAAAATAAAACCAACTTAAAGCTAAAAACAAGTCATTTTCAATAGAAACCTTTTGCAGGAAGAAATGCTATCTTCTTCACCTTGAAAGTTCCCAAATTACTACCGGTAAATTGCTCTGTCTCTTGGCATGCTGATAGAATATCCATTTATATTCAGAGCCAACGGATTGAAAATAAACCTTGATATGCATCACCTAGAAAGTTTCTTCTAAGTAGTATCTATTCTCTCCCAATACCCATATATGTATAACTTAAACCTAAAAATGGTGATAAAATATAGCCTGCAGTAAAAGGATAATTCTCTAGGAGAAAGTCTCGATGTATGAAAGAATGAGAATGAGGTTCAAAGTGGAAGAGTGCTCAGGAGAGAAAACCCTTTGGTTTTTCATGTCTTAAAATATAAAAAAAAAATATAAACTGTTAAACAAGTAAGAGCCTCCTGACACGTCTATGGTAAGATATAAAATTTCAAAGATATTCTAGGGAAATACAGACCTAATTTTCATCATTTACCATATCATTAGAGGTTTTATATCAAAGGGGTGAGTGTATTTTTATACAAGTAGCTATGAGAGTTTTATGTTAGAATCTCATTTTGTGTTTAGAAATCTGATTAACTTGGTCTTCTATACCTTTCAAAATAATTTATTTCACTTGCTCTAGTCCTTTTTAATGATGTAATAGCTTTATAACCTTTTTTTCTTCCTCTGTTTTCATTACTTTATTCCAAGACCATAAGTAGCAGAGGCATTTTATGTTTCTATATTAATCTTTTCTTCAATATCTTAGTATTTTTATATTTTAAAAATAGCTGCATACCAAAATCTATATTAGTTTTCTTTTGCTGTTCTAACAAATTACTATAAACCTAGCAACTTAAAACAACATAAATTTATTATCTCTGTTTCTGCATGTCAGAAGTTTGAGTGGTCTCAACTGGGTTCCCTGCTGAGCATCTAACAATATTGAAATAAAGGTATCACCAGGACTGCAATCCTTACTGGAGGCTCTGGGTAAGATCTGGCTTCTAAGCTCATTTGGGTGGTTGACTAAATCCAGTTCCTTGCAGTTGTAGGACTGAGGTCCTCATTTCTTGATAGCTATAAGCTAGTGGTTAGTTGTTGCTCCTAAAGGCTACTTTCATTCTTTCTTAGGCTCTCCATGTGGCTTTCTCCACCAAGAGCCAGTCAAGGCCATCTCATTTTAATCCTCTTTGACTTCAGCATCTGTCAAATCTCTCTTTACTAAAGGAAGGTATTAGGCAATATAGTTGGGAATGGATTAGAACTACCTGACAAAAGATCTCTAAGTATATTAGAGAAATTAACAGTACTATGAACTATATTAATCTAACAGTGATTTATAAAACACTATCCTAAAAAAAATGGCAGGACATTTTTTTAATTTATTTTTTCATGTTATCCAGATTTACTATATTTTACTATTATTATTTTAAATTTTTTTAAATTTTTATTTTATATTGGAGTATCGTTGATTAACAATGTTGTGTTAGTTTCAGGTGTACAGCAAAGTGATTCAGTTCTACATATATTATACATGTATCTATTCTTTTTCAAGTTCTTTCCCATTTAGGTTATTACAGAATATTGAGCAGAGTTCCCTGTGCTATACAGTAGGTCCTTGCTGGTTATCTATTTTAAATGTAGCAGTGTGTATAAGTCAATCCCAAACTCCCAATCTATCCCTCCCCCCGACCCTCCCACTCTGGTAACCATAAGTTTCTTCTGTAAGTCTGTGACTCAGTTTCTGTTTGTAAATAAGTTCATTTGTATCATTTTCTTTTTTTAGATTCTGCATATAAGTGATATATGATATTTGTCTTTCTCTGTCTGACTTAATTAGCATGATAATCTCCAGGTCTATCCATGTTGCTGCAAATGGCATTACTTCATTCTTTTTAATGGCTGAGTAATAATCCATTGTATAGATGCACCACATCTTCTTTATCCATTCATTGATTGATGGACATTTATGTCACTCCCATGTCTTGGCTATAGTAAACAGTGCTGCAATGAACACTGGGGTGCATTTGTCCTTTCAAACCATGTTTTTCTCTGGATATATGCCTAGGAGTGGGATTGCTGTATCATATGGTAACTCTGTTTTTAGTTTAAGGAACTTCCATACTGTTCTCCATAGTGGCTGTACCAATTTACACTCCCACCAACAGTGTAGGAGTGTTCCCTTTTCCACACACCCTCTCCAGCATTTATTGTTGGTAGACTTTTTGATGATGGCATTCTGACTGCTATGAGGTGATACTTCATTGTAGTTTTGATTTGCATTTCTCTAATAATTAGTGATGTTGAGCATCTTTTCATGTGCCTCGTGGACACCTGTATGTCTTCTTTGGAGAAATGTCTATTTAGATCTTCGGCCTATTTTTTTGCTTGGGTTGTTTTTCTCATATTGAGCCATATGAGCTATTTGCAAATTTTGGAGATTAATCTCTTGTTGGTTGCAAATATTTTTTCCCATTCTGTGGGTTGTCTTTTCATTTTGTTTATGGTTTCCTTTGCTGTGCAAAAGCTTTTGAAATTAATTAGGTCCCACTTGTGTTTCTTTTTATTACTCTAGGAGACAGATAGAAAAAGATATTTCTGCAATTTTTGTCAAACAGTGTTCTGCCTTTGCTTTCCTCTAAGAGTTTTTATAGTATCCAGTCTTATATTTGGGTCTTTAATCCATTT
Organism: Balaenoptera acutorostrata; assembly: GCF_949987535.1. Classification (NCBI taxonomy): domain Eukaryota; kingdom Metazoa; phylum Chordata; class Mammalia; order Artiodactyla; family Balaenopteridae; genus Balaenoptera; species Balaenoptera acutorostrata. The sequence continues at coordinate 45,245,151 of NC_080079.1, forward strand.
TGAGTTTATTTTTGTGTGTGGTGTTAGAGAATGTTCTAATTTCATTCTTTTACATGCAGCTGTCCAATTTTCCCAGCTCCATTTATTGCAGAGACTGTCTTTTCTCCATTGTATATAGTCTTGCCTCCTTTGTTGTAGATTAATTAACCATAGGTGCACGGGTTTATTTCTGGGCTTTCTATCCCATTCCATTGATCTATACTTCTGTTTTTGTGCCAGGACCATACTGTTTTGATTGACTATAGCTTTGTAGTATAGTCTGAAGTCAGGGAGCCTGATTCCTCCAGCTCCATTTTTCTTTCTCAAGATTGATTTGGCTATTTAGCGTCTTTTGTCTTTCCATTCAAGTTAAAAATTTTTAAATTCTAGTTCTGTGAAAAATGCCATTGGTAATTTGATAGGGATGGCATTGAATCTGTAGATTGCCTTGGGTAGTGTAGTCATTTTTACAGTATTGATTCTTCCAATCCAAGAACATCAGCATATCATAGTTTTCAGAGTACAGGTCTTTTGCCTCCTTAGATAGGTTTATTCCTAGGTATTTTATTTTTCTGATGCAATGGTAAATGGGACTGTTTCCTTAATTTCCTGATCTTTCATTGTTATAGTATAGAAATGCAACAGATTTCTGTGTATTAATTTTATATCCTGCAACTTTACCAAATTCCTTGATTAGCTCTAGTAGTTTTCTGGTAATGTCTTTAGGATTTTCTATGTATAGTATCATGTCATCTGCAAAGTATCATGTCATCTGCAAACAGTGACAGCTTCTTTACCAATTTGGATCCTTTTTTTTTCATTTTCTTCTCTGATTGCTGCTGTGGCTAGGACTTCCAAAAGTTTGTTGAATAAAAGTGGTGAGAGTGGGCACCCTTGTCTTGTTCCTGATCTTAGAGAAAATGCTTTCAGCTTTTCACCATTGAGTATGATGTTTGCTGTGGGTTTGTCATATATGGCCTTTATTATATTGAGGTAGGTTCCCTCTATGCCCATTTTCTGGAGAGTTTTTATCACAAATGGTGTTGTATTTTGTCAAAAGCTTTTTCTGCACCTATTGAGATGATCATATGGGTTTTATTCTTCAATTTGTTAATGTGGTGAATCACACTGATTTATTTGAAGATATTGAAAAATCCTGGTATCCCTGGGATAAATCCCACTTGATCATGGTGTATGATCCTTTTAATGTATTGTTGGACTTGGTTTGCTAGTATTTTCTTGAGGATTTTTGTGTTTATGTTCACCAGTGATATTGGCCTGTAATTTGTGTGTGTGTGGTATCTTTGTCTGGTTTTTGTAATAGGGATGGTGGCCTCACAGAATGAGTTTGGGAGTGTTCCTTTCTCTGCAATTTTTTGGAATAGTTTCAGAAGGATAGATGTTAACTCTTCTCCAAACATTTGATAGAATTCGCCTGTGAAGCCATCTGGTCTTGGACTTTTGTTTGTTGTGAGTTTTTAAAGCACAGTTTCAATTTCACTACTTGTGATTGGTCTGTTCATATTTCTATTTCTTCCTGGTTTAGTCTTGGGAGATTGTACCTTTCTAAGAATGTATCCATTTCTTCTAGGTTGTCTATTTTATTGGCATGTAGCTGCTTGTAGTAGTCTCTTATGGTCCTTTGTATTTCTGTGGTGTTGGCTATAATTTCCCCTTTTTCATTGCTAATTTTATTGATTTGAGTCCTCTCCCTTTTCTTCTTGATGAGTCTGGCTAAAAGTTTATCAATTTTGTTTTTCTTTTCAAAGAACCAGCTTTTAGTTTCATTGATCTTTTCTGTTGTTTTCTTCATCTCTTTCATTTATTTCTCCTCTGATCTTTATGATTTCTTTCCTTCTACTAACTTTGGGTTTTGTTTGTTCTACTTTCTCTATTTGCTTTAGGTATAAGGTTAGGCTGTTTGAGATTTTTCCTGTTTCCTGCAGTAAGCTTGTATCACTATAAATTTACCTCTTAGACTTGTTTTTGCTGCATCCCACTGGTTTTGGATCATCCTATTTTTGTTTTCATTTGTCTCCAGGTATTTTTTTATTTCTTCTTTGATTTCTTCATTGACCTCTTGGTTGTTTAGTAGCATATTGTTTAACCTCCACGTGTTTGTGTTTTTTGCAGTTTTTTTCTTGTAGTTGATTTCTAATCTCATAGTGTTTTGGTCAGAAAAGATGCTTCATATTATTTCAGTTAAATTTACTTAGGCTTGCTTTGTGGCCCAGCATGTGATCTATCCTGGAGAATGTTCCATGTGTACTTGAAAAGAATGTGTATTCTGCTGCTAGCAGATAGAAATCTGTATAGATATCAATTAAGTTGATGTGGTCTAATGTGTCATTTAAGTCCTGTGTATCCTTATTGATTTCCTGTCTGATCTCCATTGATGTAAGTGGGGTGTTAAAGTCCCTCACTATTATTGTGTTACTGTCAATTTCTCCTTTTATATCTGTTAACATGTGCCTTATATATTGAGGTGCTCCCATGTTGGGTGCATATATATTTACAATTGGCATATCCTCTTCTTGGATTGATCCCTTGATCATTATGTAGTGTCCTTCCTTGTCTCTTTTAACAGTTTTTATTTTAAAGTCTATTTTATCTGACATGAGCATTGTTACTCTGCTTTCTTTTGATTTCCATTTGCATGCAATACCTTTTTCTATCCCCTCACGTTTAGTCTCTATGTGTCTCTATGTCTAAAGTGGATCCCTTGTAAACAGCATATGTACAGGTGTTGTTTTTGTATACATTCAGCCAGTCTATGTCTTTTGGTTGGAGCATTTACTCCATTTATATTTAAGGTAATTATCAATAATGTATGTTATTATTGTCATTTTGTTAATTGTTTTGGATTTGTTTCTGTAGGTCTTTTTTCTTCCTCTCCTCTTTTGTTCTCTTCTCTTGTGAATTGATGATTGTCTTTAGTGTTGTTTTTGGATTCCTTTTTTTTTTTCATGTGTATATCTATTATAGATTTTTCATTTGCAGTTACCATGGGGTTTTGGTACAGCAGTCTATATATAAACAAGATTGTTTGAAGTTGCTGGCTTGTTCATTTCAAATGCATTTCAAATATCCTTCATTTGTACTCTCCTCCTCTCATAGTTACTAGTTTTGATATCATGTTTGTGTGTGGATGATTTCCTACCTTTACTGTATGTTTGCCTTTACCAGTGAGCTTTCCCATTTCATAATTTTTCACTTTCTAGTTGCAGCCTTTTCTTTTATGCCTAGAGGAGTTCCTGTAGCATTTGTTGTAAAGCTGGTTTGGTGATGCTGAATTCTTTTAGCTTTTGCTTATCTGTAAAGCTTTTGATTTCTCTGTCAAATCTGAATGAGAGCCTTTCTGGGTAGAGTATTCTTGGTTGTAGGTATTTTCCTTTCATCAGCTTAAATATACTGTGTCACTCCCTTCTGGCCTGCAGAGTTTCTGCTGAAAAATCAGCTGATAACCTTATGGCTTTGACCTATGCTCTCATCTGCTCTCACCGTTACCTGGACTTTAATTACTTTTCCTGATTTCCATTGCTTACCCTCTCTCTGTTTCTCACCTATGGCAACATTTATTTTAGCCATTTTTTCTGCTCATCTCTTGCAGTAAAGCATCAGAACTAAGAAGGCTTCATGTGACTGACAGAGGTTGTAGTAGGTAGTGTTAATGGTCAATAAAAAAAATTTCCCAAACTGTTCTTCGACTTGCAATTTAAAGCTGGAAAAGCACCTATCTTCTCAATTGCTTGGGCAGTTAGAATTGGCCATGTGATACAATTCTGCTCAATGAGACTTGAAAGGAAGTCTATTAAAAGGCTTTTGGAAAATAATACTATCTATCTCCCTGATAAGCAGAAAAGCTCCTCTTCCTCTAAATTCCATCCCACTCCCCATTCCTGACTTTCTGCCCCTGACTTACGATGCCACTGGCACTGTAAATGTTTGTTAACAACTTGGGACCCTGGGGTGAAAAGCAAGAATAAATTTAGCAAACAAGCATAGAAGCGCTTATGGATGGAAAGGGACTAGGTCCTTTATGATACTGTTGGACAGCCAAGCAAAAGCCAAATATTTACACAGTTTTTTTTTTTTTTAACTTTTGGGGCTTTGTTGCTGTGTGGGGGCCCTCTTCTAGTTGCCACGAGCAGGGGCTGCTCCTCATTGTGGTGCACGGGCTTTTCATTGCACTGGTTTCTCTTGTTGCAGAGCACAGGCTCTAGGTGCATGGGCTACAGTAGCTGTGGCATGTGGGCTCCAGAGCACAGGCTCAACAGTTGTGGCCTGTGGGCTTAGTTGCTCTGTGGCATGTGGGATCTTCCCGGACCAGGGCTCAAACCCTTGTCCCTTGCATTGGCAGGCGGATTCCCAACCACTGCACCACCAGGGAAGCCCTACACAGTTCTTTTAATGGGGAAATTATGTAGTGGAGAAACCCATTACATAGCCTTTATGGGGGAAGGGTTTAGCTTCCTTAAACAGAGAGAAATTGGCACCAAATATGGTCCTTTCAGCTTTAGCATATTTCTTTCTCTTTTGTTGCACAGAACATTTCACCCAAAAGTTGGGTTGGAAGGTGGGAGATGCCAGTGCAGTTTGACATTTTTCCAGGAACCACTCCTTGCTTCCAATCTGTAAGCGCTGATCCTTGAGTGTGGTCCATATAAAAATGCTCCTTCACATTATGAAAGTTTCTTCCTGAAAAGTTTTCTGAGACCTGTTATTTTTCCATCCAAAATGTCTTAAACCAGGTATATCAGTATGTGTCTGAACCTTTAGAATAGAGTTTAAGCTCTTTTCCTTGAAATTGTGGGTCCCAGATGAATCAGAGCATGTGATTATATACCTACTGATTTTTCCAATGATATATGATTATTAAATAGATGGCAACAGGACAGTATAGGTCAAACATTTAAAGTACAGAAGATACTTATGAACTATTAATTATTGGTATAAATGAGTATTTTGAACACTATCTGATCAAGAGAGGAAGAAACTAGTAAGTTCAAATTACTAAGAAAAAAATGAGGGAAGCGTCTTGTAATTTTTCATTACAGAGAGATTGATCTATTAAGTTATTAGGAAGATGATAATCCAAAATAATAGAAAAACAGGTTCAAGAAAGGTCATTGGTGTGTTCTGATTTCAAGGCAGTTAGGATACATAATTGCCATGCATTTATTTGAAAACAAACACATATTACTTTCTTTCAAAAACTTTTCCCAAAAACTTTTAGACATACTCTTTGGGAACAAAAACAAAAGATTGAACCACCATCTTTTTCTGGAAGAATACTTTTTTGAAGCATTTTGGCCTATTCTAAAAATGCATAAAGCTATCTTTGATACTGAAGGAAGTTATGTATTAAAACAACTGAGAGAGATTGCATATAACATTTTATCAAGCATTATAAAATGTAATAATCCAGGAACATTTAATTTATATGTTTGAACAGTGAACCTAATGTCCTCAGTAATTTCTCAAATATATGAGGAAATCCCTGCATCCTACATATGGAACCACTAAAACATTTTTTAGAATTTAATTTTTCAATAAGCAGTTTTTTTGAAGTGGACTTATAAAGTAGGGAGAAGAAACCAATACATTTTGGCAGTAGCCCCAAAATGTAGTTAACATCATGGACTCCAGACCAAGAGAGAACTGCTAATAATTCTTGGCAGTTAGTCTGTTGGCAAATTTCCAAACTTCTAAACATCTCAGTTCCCTTATTTGAGGTAAGTAAGAATGATAGTTTCTGTTTCCCAATGTCATTGCAATGGCTAGGGCTTAGCACAGTGCCTGATAAGTGCATATAACAGAGCACTACCTAATGCCTATAGCATCTCATTTAAACTCCACAGGAACTCTATTTAAAAACTCTTATTTAGAACACATATTTTGGTGAAGAAAATGTTTTCCCAACAGAGCTATAGATATGCTTTTCTTTTTTTAAATTGAAGTATAGTTGATGTACAATAGTATATAAGTTACAGGTGTACAATACAGTGATTCACAATTTTTAAGGTTATAGTCCATTTATAATTATTATAAAATATTGGCTATATTCTCTGTGTTGTACAGTATATCCCTGTAGGTTATTTTATACATAATAGTTTGTACCACTTACATATATTGCCCTTGCCCCCTTCCCTCTCCCCACTGGTAACCACTAGTTTGTTCTCTAGATCTATGAGTCTGCTTCTTTTTTGTTTTTTTTCCCTAGTTGTATTTTTTTGATTTCACATATGAGTGCTATCATACAGTATTTATCTTTCTCTGAGTTATTTCACTTATAATAATGCCCTTCAAGTCCATCCATGTTGCTTCAAATGGCATTATTTCGTTCTTTTTTAAGGCTGAGTAGTATTCCATTGTGTATATATATACACACACATCTTTTTCATCTGTTTATGGACACTTAGGCTGCTTCCATACCTTAGCAATTATAAATAATGTTGCTCTGAACATTGGGGTGCATGTATCTTTTAGACTTAGTGTTTTTGGGTTTTTTGGGATATATACTCATGTGTGGAATTGCTGGGTCATATGGTAATTCTATTTTTAGTTTTTTGAGAAATCTCCATACTGTTTTTCATAGTGGTTGCGCCTATTTACATTCCCACCAACAGTGTCAGAGGGTTCCCTTTTCTCCACATCCTCACCAAAATTATTGTTTGTGATGGTATCTCATTGTGGTTTTGATTTGCATTTCCCTGATGACTAGTGATGTTGAGCATCTTTTCTCATGTGCCTGTTGCCCATCTGCATTTACTCTTTGGAAAAATGTCTATTCAGGTCTTCTGCCCATTTTTTGATTGACTTGTTTGTTTTTCTGATATTGACTTTTATGAGCTGTTTACAAATGTTGGATATTAACCCCTTATCAGTCATATCATTTGCAAATATTTTCTCCCATTCAGTAGGTTGTCTTTTGTGGATGGTTTCCTTTGCTGTGTCAAAGCTTTTAACTTTAAAAATTTTTCTTTGTAGGCTCAACAGGAGACTCTGTTCCACATGTTTGCCATACTCTTTCTGGGACTGTCAGGCCACCTGAATATGTAATTCTTTTATCAATGGCAAAGTACAAGAGGGGAAGCACAATGATGTAAGAATTTTGCAAGTTTATGAATATATCAGGCCTGCTAACATTATACTGGCTTAAGCATATTCCATGCCTAAACCCAAAGTTAAAGGGCAGAGAATACTCTGCACATGGAGTGGGTGTGGGGACGGATATTTCTAAATAATAATTTAATCCACACAGTTGTATTTTGAATTTACATCATCTTCCCCAAAGGAATTGCCCTCCCATGCATTCAAATGGATATCTGAGGTATTTAAGCACTGTGTTAATATCATAGTAACAATACTTATCCCTGTATCAAGAGAGAAGCTAGTATATCTTAGATTTCTACACTAGTTCTTTGTAGAGTCATGTGATCATTTACAGATATCAAGAAATGTTAAAGTAAGCTCTGTTTTTAAGTAAGCTCTGTTACTTAAAAAGGATTTTGCCAAAGGAGGTTATAGAGTCTTTTCAGATCCAACAAACATGTACTATACACCTATTGAATGACAAATTTTTGAAAACTTTATCTCACTTAGCCATCATAACCATGTGGTCAATATAATTTCCATTGCATCAGAAGAAAGTGAGATTCGTCCATAGTATCACAGTTTGATATGAACAGAGCTGAAATCCAGGAATTACTCTTCTAAGTCTAATATTCTTTCCCTTGTACCAATCCCACTGCCCCATAAAGAGCAATATGCCTTTAACCTTTTTATATGAAGACTAAAATTTGAGGCTATAACTCAGCCTTGCTGATTCTTTTGGAAAGGGGGTTTGGCAGATTTACAATGTATTCATTTAGTGAACAGATATTTGTTGAAAGCCTATTATTTGACAGACATTGTTCTACTTGCTGAGGATTTGGCAGCAAACAAAAAATCCTCTTCCTCAAGGGTATTACATTCTAGTGCAGAAGGCAGATTATATGCAAATAAACGAATAAACAAAAAAGTTCTATATTTATATAATATATAATATACTTATAAAAAGTAAATAAATACATAGTTTTATAATGTGTGTTCAAAAGAGACAGATACATACAGAGTAACGTTCTATGTAAGAAAATAAAGCAGGATAAAAGAAAATAAAGGAGGATAGCATCACAGGAGTGCTACTTTTGATAGGAGAGAAATTTCCTGACAAATGGCCTAAGATGTGACACCTGAGTATAAACCTGAATAGTATCAAGGAAATGTATCTAGAGGAAGGGTTTTCCAGGTGGAGGAAATAGGAAGTGAGAAAGGCCTGAGGTGGAAAGCAGTTCAAGCAGCGTCACCATCATCAAGGAACGCCGTTAGGCAAATTTTTGGCCTCAACCTACTAAACCAGAAACTCTGGAACTGAGCACTGCAATCTGTGGCCTAGGTGATCCTATTGTTACCTAATGTTTGTTTGAGAAATACTGTGTTTGAAGAACAACAGGAAGCAAAGGTGCTGAAGCATGACAAGTGAATGGGAAAGTTTTAAGAAATGAAGTCTGGGCCAAATAATGGAGGACTTTGCAAGGCTCTTGTAAGGCCTTTGGATTTTACAAATTATCATATATTTTCCAATCATACTGTAATAGCATGTCCATCCTATAAAGATAATATAAACATAATATAATCACATTCTTAAATGGCAACACACATAGTTTATACACACACATACACACACACACACATATATAACTAAGCAAAATTTGTAATGAAACATTATAACTATGACTATTTGCATAATTTTCAAATAAGTTATGTCTGCTGAATTTATGATAAATACAGCTGATAAAAATTCTATATAAAGGGTTGAGTTTTGTAAGGAAAATATTTAAAAAGAGTCAACATGTAATATAAAAACTTCTTATATCATGGATACAAGCAAACTGACCATGGATAAATATTTGTGCATGAGGGTCAACCTAAGAAAGTAAACTACATTCTTGTATCTGGCAAGGAATTTGTGTAGTTTAAAAGCACATTAAACAGATTGAATGAGCACATGAGCCCTGGGGACCTCAGCTTACAACCGACAACTTTAACTAGAACTTACATAAATTATCCAGTGTCAAGACAACCCTATCTCATATGGTTGCACCTGCTGGCTGCCTAAAGAAGCAACTAATCTTTTCCTTTGTTTCTAAGCCAAGGTAGTACCTTATAATTTCATAAATGCAAGTTTATTTCCTAGGGTATGCCATCAATGAGTGTCTTCCAGGAAAGAGAGTAAAGAACACTGAAGCCACCCTGACAGTGTGAGTGAGAAAGGATTGATCCAAGTTCCATCACAGTAACATGATTTAGGGTTCTGTTGGTTTTGAACCGAATGCCAGAAATTACTAAACAGGTAACATAGCAGCTATTTTAATCATGTCTCTAATTCCAGCCTCTCTACTCCTTCATTTTATATAAGGGACTTGAGGATCTGTGGATTTTGGTATGGGGAGTGGGGGATCCTGGAACCAACCCCCCACCACCACCCCCTGTATACAGAGAGAAAATGATATTTTGGAATATCTATGACCCCCATCTCTCTAGTAAAAAGGTAACACTAATTTAACTGCTATACCAGGACTAGGTAAAGTCCCTTTTGATAATAACTAAAAACAAAAGTGCTTCTTCCAATAAATGTAAAGGGAATAGAAACCAGTTTTCATGCATAGACTGGCAACTACATATGATTTTTTCATTTGTATAGGGAGACATTACATTCTGTATCAATTTTGTTTTAAACATGTTCCTTAGGAAATAGTTACTCTGAATTTTATTTTCCAGATAGACAGTTCTTAATACATTAATATAACCTTTTTATTGTGCAAATGCATCACTTAAAAGGGGACGTTCAATCAGTCAAAATTTCCTTTCCAGGAAGAGAGGAATGGAAGAAGAAAGGGCATGTAACAACACATTAACTACAGTAATAGTGACAGTGAAACAAATGTAAGAAAACATAGAAAAAGCTGAATAGGAAAGAAGAAGTAATACTGAGTGAGACAAAGGAAATCTTAAGTAAAAGAGAATAATTAATGGTTCTAAATAATACTAATTTCAATAGAAAGCAAAAAGCCTCTCTGTTGGCAACCTGTTGTGAAAATTTCCAATTCCAGCCAATGTTCTGGCTGGAATGTTCTACATATAGGTTTTACCAGTATTGAGTAGATACAGCCTAATCATTCCTCAGGCTCTAGTACTTCCTGATGCCTCATGATGGGGCACCTGTAGGAACTTCTTAGCACTGACATATAGGAAACCTGGAAATTTCTCCTGGAGAACTGATGTCCCATGGAGAAACCCTTGGTCAATAAAGAAACTCATTTTAAGTATAAAGATAAAATAGATGAAAAGTAAATCTATGGGAGAAAGTATACCATGCTAATACTAAAGAAAGCAGGACTAGCTATATTAATTTCAGACAGAGCAGATTTCAAACCAACGAAAGCTTCAGGGATAAAGAAGTTCATTTACGTACTAATAAAAGGTTCAGTTCTTTAAGAAGATATAACAATTCTTACTGTGTGTGAATCTAACATAATACTATCAAAATAAACAAGGCAAAAACTGATAGAAACGCAAGAAGAAATAGATGTATCCATTATCGTGGATGGAGACTTCAGCACCCCTGTCTCAGAAATGGACACAACTGGCAGGCAGAAAATCAGTAAGGACATAGTCCAACTCAATAATACCATTGATCAACAGGATATAATTAACATACATAGACTACTTCATCCAACAACAGTGGAATATACATGCTTCTCAAGCTCATGTGCAACATTCACAAAGATATACTACATTATGGACCATAAAACACACCTTAACAAATTTTAAAAAATAGAAGTCATACAATGTCTGATCACTGATCACAAAGGAATTAAACTAGAAATCAATAACAGACAACTGGAAAATCCCAAAATACATGGAGATTAAACAACACACTTCTAAGTGACACACGGGTCAAAGAAGAAATCTCAAAATATATTTTTAAACACATAAATATGAAGACAAACCTCACAGTTTGTGTGAGACAGCAAAAGCAATGCTTAGAGGAAATTTTATAGCATTGAATGAATATATTAGAAAAGAGGATCTAAAATCAGTCATCCAACTTTCCACATTAGGAAACTAGAAAAAGTAGAGCAAATGAAATCCCAAGTAAGCAGAAAAATAATATAGCCAATATTTTATAATAACTATAAATGGAATATAACATTTGAAAATTGTGAATCACTGTTTTGTACACCTGACACTTATATACTATTGTACATCAACTATACCTCAATTTAAAAAAGAATTAGAGCATAAATCATGAAATTGTAAACAGGAACTAGAGAAGAATAACAAAACCAAAAGCTGGTTCCTTGAAAAGATCAACAAAATAAGCTTCTACCTAGGCTAACTAAGGGGAAAAAAAACACGTTACTAACATTAGAAATGAAAGAGGGGACATCACTACAGATACATGGAAATCAAAACAATAAAAAATGAACAACTCTAAGCCCATATTTGATAACCTAGACAAAATGGATCGTACTTTCAAAGACACAATCTGCCAAACTCACACAAGAAGAAATCAATGATCTGAATAGAACTGCATTTATTCCATAAATTAAATAAATAAATATAACCTTCCAAAATAGAAGGCACCAGGCTAGATGGGTTCATGGTGAACTCTACCAAACATTTAAGGGAGAAACTATACCAATTCTCTACAATCTTTCAGAGGACAGAAACTGAGGAAATACTTTCTCATTCTGTTAGGTCAGCATTATCCCAATACCAACACCAGACAAAGACACAAGAAAATAAAACTTCATACCAATATCTCTCATGAACATAGACACAAAAATCCTCAACCAAATATTTGCAAATCAAATCCAAAAAAGTATAGAAAAATTATACACCATGACCAAGTAGAATTTATCCCAGGTATGAAAGGGTGGTTCAACACTTAAAACTCAATTAACGTAATCCATCACATCAATAGGCTAAAAAAGAAAAATCACATGATCATATCAGTACATGCAGAAAAAGCATTTGACAAAATCTAACACCCATTCATAATAAGAATCAGTAACCAAGGAATAGAGACAGACTTCTCAATTGGATAAAGACTCTTCAAAAAACTATAGCTAACATCATACTTAATAGTTAGAAACTCAAAGCTTTCCCACTGAGATCAGATACAAGGCCAGAATGTGGCCTTTCACCTCTCCTTTTCAACATCATGTTGAAAGTCCTTGTTAATGCAAGAAAAGAGGGAAAAAGGAATACAGATTGGGAAGGAAGACAAAACTGCCTTTGTTTGTAAAACACGTGTCATTTATGTAGAGAAGTCAAAATAATCAACAACAGCAACAAAATCCTGAAATAAGAAGTGATTATAGCAAGGTTGCAGGATACAAGGTTAATATACAAAAGTCAATTTCTTCCCTATATACCAACAATGTAGTGATGGAATTTGACATTAAAAACATAATTCCATTTATATTAGTACTCCCAAAACAAAATACTTAGGTATAAATCTAAAAAAAATATGGATAAGTTCTATATAATGGAAACTAAAAAACTCGAACAAAATCAAAGAAGAAATAAATAAATGGAGATATATTCTATGTTCATGGATAGGAAGACTCAATACTGTCCTGATGTCAGTTCTTGCCAACTTGATCTATAGATTCAATGCAATCTCAATCAAAATCCCAGCAAGTTATTTTATAGATATTTTATAGATAACAGTGCACTGATTTTAAAGTTTATATGAAGAGACAAATGACCCTGAATAGCCAACACAATACTGAACGAGAAGAACAAGTTGGAGGACTGGTGCTACCCAACTTTAAGAATTTCTATAAAGCTATAATAATCAAGACAGTGTTGTATTGGTGAGGGAATGGACAAATAGATCAATGGAACAAAACAGCCCAGAAGTACACCTCCATAAAAATAGTCAAATTATCCTTAACAAAGAAGCAAAAGGCAATACATTGGAGCAAAGAAGTCTTTTCAATAAATGATGCTGAAACAACTGGTCATCCACATGCAAAACAGTGAATATAGACATGGACCTTAAACCCTTCACAAAAATTAACTCAAAATGGATCATAGAACCAAATGTAAAATGTCTATCTTCTAGAAGATACCATAGGAGAAAACTTAACATGACCTTGGGTATGGTGACACATTTTTTGATACAACACCAAGGATACACTCCATGAAAGAAATAATTGATAAGTTGGACTTCATTAAAACTGAAAACTTGTGCCATGAAACACAATGTCAAGAGAATCAGAAGCCACAGACTGTGAGAAAATTTTTGCAAAAGATTCATCTTTTATCCAAAATGGATAAAGAACTCTTAAAACTCAATAATAAGAAAACAACCCAATTAAAATGATCCAAAGACCTTAATGGACACCTCATCAAAGAAGATATACTGGTGGCAAATAAGCATATGAAAAGGTTCCCCACATCATATGTCCAGGGAAATACAAAATAAAACAACAATGAGATACCACTACACACCTATTAGAATGGCCAAAATCCAGAACACAAATAACACCAAATGCTGGCAAGGATGTGAAGCTCAGGAACTTTCATACATTGGTGGGGAAAATAGTCATTTTGGAAAACTGTTTCTTACAAAACATATTCTTACCATACAATACAGCAATTGCACTCCTTGCCATTTACTCAAAATAGTTGAAAACTTATGTTCACACAAAAACCTGCACATGTTTATGGAAACTTTATTCATAATTGCCAAAATTTGGGGGGAAAAAAACCAAGATGTGGAGGTAAATGGATAAATATACTGTGATATATCTAGACAATGGAATATTATTCAGCACTAAAAAGAAATGAGCTATCAGGCCATGAAAAGATATGGAGGAAACTTAAATGCATATTACTAATCTGAAAAAGCTACATTCTGTATGATTCCAACTAAATGACATTCTGGAAAAGACAAAACTATGGAGACAAAAAATATATATACCAGTGGTTGCCAGGGGTTGGGTGTAAGGGGACAGATGAATAGGCAGGGCATAGAGGATTTTTAAGTCAGTTAAAATACTCTATGTAATATTATAATGATGGTTACATATCATTATACATTCATCCTAAATCATAGAATGTACTATACCAAGAGTGAACCCTAAGGTAACTATGGATTTTGGATGATTACGATGTGTCAATGTAGGTTTATCCTTGGTAACTAATGTACCATTCTGCTGACTGGTGTTGATAATGGGTAAGACTATGCATGTTTTAGAGCAGGGGATATATGGAAAAATCTCTGTACCTCCCTCTCAATTTGGTTGCAAACCTAAAATTTCTTTGTCGGGAACCAGCTGCAAGCTGACACAGTCCTTGCAGCTTAAAGCATGGCAAAGTCCTGCTTAATTCCTGACAGGACCCGAAAGAGTTATTAGAGAAGATATGAGTCTTGGCCCATGAGGTTCCTTGCGGTTTCTCTAACTATAGTTTGTCCTTGGCATATTTTGGTAATCACAGTCTGTTCTCATGCATGTTTATATTCTGGTTCGCAGAATGTTTTGTACCATAACTTCAACATTAAGGAAATACTGTCTGATGATTCTGTCTTGTGATTTTAACAAAAACATGTGTTGCCTACTGCAATCTATAAAAAGAGTTTTGATGGGAAATAAAGGTGTGTGTGCTTGTACACCACCCTCCTGACCCCGTCTCTTCTTAATCCCCTCACCTGCTCTCAGGACTTGTTCCTCAGTCTAACAGCGACTGACATTTCTTTAAAAATTTTCTTTAAAAAAACAAAAATTAATTTTCGCATTGTTTTCAGAAAAAATCAACATTGAAATTTTAAAATATTGTGCATAACATCAAAAATATGAAATACATTGGGATATACCTGACAAAAGATGTATAAGACTTCTACAATGAAAACTATGAACACTGCATAGAGAAATTAAGAAATAGAATCACCTTGTCCATTTATTGGAGAAGACATTGTTGTTAAGACATTAGTTCTTTTCACATTCATCTATAAATTCTGTGCAATACAAATCAAAATCCCAACATGTATATTTGTAGAAATTTTAAAGCAGTTTTAAAACATATACAAATGCAGAGGACATAGAATTGCCAAACTAACAGTGACAAAAAAGTTGGAGGACTCATGATGCCTGATTTCAAGACAATATAGAGTTGTAGTAATCAAGACTTGTGAGAGTAGGAGGACACAGACTAATAGAGAACTTCAGGCCCCGGGGAATATTAATCAGTGTGAGCTCTCCTGGATGTCCTCATCTTGGCACCAAGACCCGGCTCCACTCAACTGCCAGCAAACTCCAGTGCTGGTGCCTCAGACCAAACAACCAGCAAGAGGGGAACACAGTCCCACCCATCAAAAAAACTGAGATGACAAAAAAATATGTTACAGACAAAGGAGCAAGGTAAAAACCTACAAGACCAAATAAATGAAGAAGAAATAGGCAACCTACCTGAAAAAGAATTCAAAGTGATGATAGTAAAGAGGATCCAAAATCCTGGAAATAGAATGGAGGCACGGATGGAGAAAATACAAGAAATGTTTAAAAAGGACCTAGAAGAACTGAAGAACAAAAAAACAGTGATGAACAACACAATAATTGAAAAATACACTAGAAGGAATCAATAGCAGAATAACTGAGGCAGAAGAATGAATAAGTGAGCTGGAAGATAGAATGGTGGAAATAACTGCTGAGTAGCAGAATAAAGAAAAAAGAATGAAAAGAAATGAGGACAATCTCAGAGACCTCTGGGACAACATTAAATAAACCAACATTCGAATTATAGGGGCCCCAGAAGAAGAAGAGAAAGAGAAAGGGTCTGAGAAAATATTTGAAGAGATTATAGTCAAAAACCTCTCTAACGTGGGAAAGGAAAGAGTCACCCAAGTCCAGGAAGTGCACAGAATCCCACACAGAATAAACCCAAGGAGAAGCATGCCGAGACATATATTAATCAAACTAACAAAAATTAAATTCAAAGAAAAATATTAAAAGCAGCAAGGGAAAAGCAACAAATAACATAAAAGGGAATCGCCATAAGGTTATCAGCTGATTTTTCAGCAGAAACTCTCAGGCCAGAAGTGAGTGGCAGGACATATTTAAAGAGAGGAAAGGGAAAAGCCTACAACCAAGATTGCTCTACCCAGCAAGGATCTCATTCAGATTTGACAGAGAAATTAAAACCTTTACAGAGAAGCAAACCTAAGAGAATTCGGCACCACCAAACCAGCTTTACAACAAATGCTAAAGGAACTTCTCTAGGCAGGAAACACAAGAGAAGGAAAAGACCCACAATAACAAACCCAAAACAATTAAGAAAATGGTAACAGGAACATACATGTAGGTAATTACCTTCAATGTAAATGGAATAAATACTCCAACCAAAAGACACAGACTGGCTGAATGGATACAAAAACAAGACCCATACATATGCTGACTACAAGAGACCCACTTCAGACCTAGGGACACATACAGACTGAAAGTGAGGGGATGGAAAAATATATTCCATGCAAATGGAAATCAGAAGAAAGCGGAGTAGCAATGCTCATATCAGATAAAATAGACTTTAAAATAAACACTGTTACAAGAGACAAGGAAGGACACTACATAATGATCAAGGTAACAATCCAAGAAGAAGATATAACAATTATAAATATTTATGCACCGACATAGGAGTCCCTCAATACCTAAGGCAAATGCTAACAGCGATAAAAGGGGAAATTGACAGTAGCAAAATAATAGTGGGGGACTTTTAACACCACACTTACACCAATGGACAGATCATCCACACAGAAAATTAATAAGGAAACACAAGCTTTAAATGACACAACAGACCAGATAGATTTAATTGACATTTATAGGACATTCCACCTGAAAGCAGAATACACTTTCTTCTCACGTGCACACAGAACACTCTCCAGTATAGATCATATCTTGTGTCACAAATCAAGCCTCAGTAAATTTAAGAAAATTGAAATCATTTCAAACATCTTTTCTGACCACAACACTATGAGATTAAAAATCAATTACAGGAAGAAAAAAAGTAAAAAATACAAACACATGGGGGCTAAACAATACACTAATAAATAACCAAGAGATCATTGAAGAAATCAAAGAGGAAATTTAAAAAATTCATAGAAACATGACAATGAAAACACAATGACCAAAAACCTATGGGATGCAGCAAAAGCAGTTCTAAGATGGAAGTTTTTACCAATTCAGTCCTACCTCAAGAAACAAGAAAAATCTCAAATAAACAATCTAACCTTACACTTAAAGGAACTAGAGAAAGAAGAACAAACAAAACCCAAAGTTAGCAGAAAGAAAGAAATTATAAAGATCAGAGCAGAAATAAATGAAATAGAAATGAAGAAAACAATAGCAAAAATCAATGAAACTAAAACCTGTTTCTCTGAGAAGGTAAACAAAATTGATAAACCTTTAGCCACACTCATCAAGAAAAAAAGGGAGAGGACTCAAATCAGTAAAATTAGAAATTAAAAGGAGAAATTACAATGACACTGCAGAAATACAAAGGATCATAAGACACTACTACTACAAGCAACTCTATGCCAATAAAATCGACAACCTGTAAGAAATGGACAAATTCTTGGAAAGGACAACCTTCCAAGACTGAACCAGGAAGAAACAGAAAATATAAACAGACCAATCACAAGTAATGGAATTGAAACTGTAATTAAAAATCTTCCAACAAACAAAAGTCCAGGACCAGATGGATTCACAGGTGAATTCTATCAAACATTTAGAGAAGAGCTAACACCCATTCTTCTCAAACTCCTCCAAAAAATTGCAGAGGAAGGAACACTTCCCAGCTTATTCTACGAGGCCACCATCACCCTGATATCAAAACCAGGCAAAGATATCACAAAAAAAGAAACTTACAGAGCAACATCACTGATGAACACAGACGCAAAAATCTTCAACAAAATAATAACAAACAGAATCCAACAACACATTAAAAGGATCATACACCATGATCAAGTGGGATTTATCCCAGGAATACAAGCATTCTTCAATATACGCAAATCAATCAATGTGATACACCATATTAACAAACTGAAGAATAAAAACCATATGATCATCTCCATAGATGCAGAAAAAGCTTTTGACAAAATTCAACACCCATTTATGATAAAAACTCTCCAGAAAGTGAGCATAGAGGGAAACTACCTCAATATAATAAAGACCATTTATGGCAAATCCACAGCAGACAGCATTCTCGATGGTGAAAAACTGAAAGAATTTCCTCTAAGATCAGGAACAAGACAAGTATGTCCACTCTCACCACTATTATTCAACATAGTTTTGGATGTCCTAGCCACAGCAATCAGAGAAGAAAAAGAAATAAAAGGAATCCAAATTGGAAAGGAGGAAGTAAAACTGTCACTGTTTGCAGATAACATGATACTATACAGAGAAAATCCTAAAGATGTCACCAGAAAACTACTAGAGCTAATCAAGGAATTTGGTAAAGTTGCAGGATACAAAATTAATGCACAGAAATCTCTTGCATTCCTATACACTGACAATGATAAGAAAGAGAAATTAAGGAAACAATTCCATTTTCCACGCAACAAAAAGAATAGAATACCTAGGAATAAACCTACCTAAGGAGGCAAAAGACTGGTACTCAGAAAACTATAAAACACTGATGAAAGAAATCAAAGGTGACACAAACAGATGGAGAGATATACCACCATGTTCTTGGATTGGAAGAATCAACATTGTGAAAATGACTGTATTACCCAAAGCAATCTACAGATTCAATGCAATCTCTATCAAATTACCAATGGCATTTTTCATAGAATTATAACAAAAAATTTTACAGTTTGTATGTAAACACAAAAGACCCCAAATAGCCAAAGCAATCTTGAGAAAGAAAAATGGAGCTGGAGGAATCAGGCTCCCTGACTTCAGAATATACTACAAAGCTACGGTAATCAAGACAGTATGGTATTGGCACAAAAACAAAAATATAGATCAATGGTACAAAATAGAAAGCCCAGAGATAAACCCACATACCTATGGACACCTAATGTATGACAAAGGAGGCAAGAACACACAATGGAGAAAAGACAGTCTCTTCAATAAGTGATGCTGGGAAAACTGGACAGCTACATGTAAAAGAATGAAATTAGAACACTCCCTAACACCATACACAAAAATAAACTCAAAATGGATTAAAGCCCTAAAGGTAAGACCAGACACTATAAAACTCTTAGAGGAAAACATAGGCAGAACACTCTTTGACATAAATCACAGCAAGATCTTTCTTAACCCACCTCCTAATGAAAATAAAAGCAAAAATAAATAAATGGGACCTAATGAAACTTAAAAGCATTTGCACAGTAAAGGAAACCATAAACAAGACGAACAGACAACCCCAGAATGGGAGAAAATATTTGCAAATGAAGCAACTGACAAGGGATTAATCTCCAAAATATACAAACAGCTTATATAGCTCAGTATCAAAAAAACAAACAACCCAATCAAAAAATAGGTGGAAGACCTAAATAGACATTTCTCAAAGGAAGACATACAGTTGGCCAAGAGGCACATGAAAAGATGCTCAACATGACTAATTATTAGAGAAAGGTAAATCGAAACTATTATGAGATATCACCTCACACCAGTCAGAATGGCCATCATCAAAAAGTCTACAAACAATAAATGCTGGAGAGGTTGTGGAAAAAAAAGAAACCCTCTTGCATCGTTGGTGGGAATGTACATTGATACAGCCATTATGGAGAACAGTATGGAGGTTCCTTAAACAACTAAAAATAGAACTACCATATGACCCAGCCATCCCACTACTGGGCATATACCCTGAGAAAACCATACTTTAAAAAGATACATGTTCATTGCGGCACTATTTACAATAGCCAGGAGATGGAAACAACCTAAATGTCCATCGACAGATGAATGGATGAAGAAGATGTGGTACCTATATACAATGGAATATTACTCAAGCCATAAAGAGAATGAAAGTGGGTCATTTGTAGAGATGTGGATGTACCTAGAGTCTGTCATACAGAGTGAAGTAAGTCAGAAAGAGAAAAACAAATATCATATATTAATGCACATATGTGGAATCTAGAAAAATGATACAGATGAACCAATTTTCAGGGCAGGAATAGAGACACAGATGTAGAAAACAGACATTTGGACACCGTGGGGAGGGATGAATTGGAATATTAGGATTGACATATATACACTACCATGTGTAAAATAGATGGCTAGTGGGAACTTGCTGTATAGCACAGGGAGCTCACCTTGGTGCTCTGTGGTGACCTAGATGGGTGGGATGGAGGGCTGGGAGGGAGGGGATATATGTATACATATAGTTGATTCACTTCATTGTACAGCAGAAACTAACACAACATTGTAAAGCAACTATACCCCAATTAAAAAAAAAAAGAAAGAAAGAAAATGGGCAAAGTGTATCCACAGTAAAATCACAGGGGAGAAAATGCAAATGCTCAACTTAACTCAAAATTAAACAAATGAAAGCTAAGACAATAATGAAATGCTTTTTAACCTATCAAATTGACAAAAAAAGTTTTAAAGTATCTGGTGTCAATAAGTGTGTATGGAAATCTGTACTGGAGGGTGTGCAAATATGAGCAACCTTATTTGGAAGATAATTTGGCTACCCCTATTAAATTTTAAATGTTAAAAAAGGTGGTATATACATTCAATGGAATATTATTAAGCCATAAAAAAAGGAAACCTTGCTATTTGCGACAACGTGGATGGACCTTGAGGACATTACCTTAAGTGAAATATGTCAGAGAAAGACAAATACCACATGATGTCATTTATATGTGGAATCTAAAAAACAAGAACAACAGCAACAAAATACCAAACTAACCAAGCAACCAAACAAACAAAAAAAACCCCAAGCTCATGGATGCCAGAGGCAGGAGGTGGCGGGGTGGGAAAAGTAGGAGAAGGGAGTTAAAAAGTACAAACTACCAGCTATAAAATAAATGTCATGAGGTTGTAATGTACACCATGGGGACTATAGTTAATAATACTGTATTGTATATTTGAAAGTTGCTAAGAGAATAAATGTTAAAAGTTTTCATCACAAGAAAACAATTTTGTAACTGTGTGGTGATGGATGTTAACTAGACTTATTGTACTGATCATTTTGCAACATATAGAAATATATATTGCAACAAATAGTAATATTAGATCATTATGTTATACACCTGAGGAAAAAAAACTTGTGAGAGTGGCATAAATATAGCTAAATAGATTAATGGAACAGAAATAGACTCATATATACAGATAACTCAATTTCAACAAAGTGAAAAGGCAGTTTAGTGAAGAAAGGATAATCTTTTCAAGAAATGATACTGGAACAATTGTGTATCTCTATGTAAAAAAATAAACTTCAATCCACTTATAGTGCTGTATATAAAATTAACTAAAAAATGGAACATGGAGCCAAATATAAAGCATAAAACTGTATACTTTCTAATGTATGGAAAAATAAAAGGAGAAAGTCTTAGTGACCATGTGATAAGCAAAGATTTTTAGATATGGTACCAAAGTGTCATCCGTAAAAAAAACAATAAAGTTTACTTGTATCAGAGAATGAAAAGACGATCCACAGTCTGGGAAAAAATATTTGCAAATCATATATCTGATAAAAATCACATCATCCATTATTTATAAAGAATACCTAAAACTCAAAAATAAGAAAACAAACAACCTGAAAAAATGGGAAAAGATTTTAAGCAGACATCTTACCAAAGAAGATATATAGGTGGCATATAACAACAAATTCAGCATTGCTGGTTATTAGAAAAATGTAGATTAAAGCCATGATAATATAACTTTTCTTACCTCGTAAGAGATGAAAGAAAGGGAGAAAGAAAAAGAAAAGAAGAAAAAGAAAAAAAAAAGAAAAGAAGAAAAAGAAAAAAAAAGAAAAGGTAAAAGAAGCAAAACAAACTTGACCCTATCACATGCTTATGAGGTGAGGAGGAACTAGGACTCATTATTCACTACTGTTGGGAATTCACTCTTGTTGGGAATGTAAAATGTTACAACTACTTTGGATAACAGTTTGGCAATTACTTAAAAAGTTAAATATACATGTACCACATGACAGCCATTCCATTCCTAAATATTTACTGAAAAGAAATTAAAGCACATGTTCATACAAATACTTGTATGTTAATAACAGTTTCATGTGTAATAGCCAAAAACTGTAAACAACCCAAATGCCCATCATCAGTGACTAGTCAAACATACAGTGGAATAATACTCATCAAGTCAGAGATGAACTACTGATAGTGTCAACAATGTGGATGAATCTAAAAATTATTATCCTGAATGAAAGAAGCCAGAAAAAAAAAATGCATACTCTTATGATTCCACTTACCAAAATAAACTATAGAAAATGTAAATTAATCTGTAGTAACAGACACATCAGTGGCTACCTGGGAATGAAGGGAAGAGGTGGGAGGGAGGGATTACAACAGGGCACAAGGAAACTTTTAGGGGCAATGAGTATGTTATTACCTTGATTGTGATGATTTTTCAAGTGTACGCTTATGACCAAAATTGTCAAGTTGTACATTTAAAATATGTACAGTATATTGAATATCATTTATACCACCATAAAGTTATTAAAATTATATAATAAAGAGAATAAGTCAGAGAAAGTCTTTTATGAAGTTATCCTAAGATTTGTTCCCCAAGTATTGTAGTTAAGCAAAGTTTTACTATACAATATAACCAAATATAAACCCTTGCTCTCTACTTATTTATAGGAAGTTTTCCTACCAGAGTTTGTACAATCCCTGCTCCCTGATCTTTTAAAAATTAATGTATTAATTTTCCTATATTATATTGTTTTAACTCAATGTTTTCTCCTAATAAATTAATCATCACATTTTCTTTATAGTTGTTTCTTCATGGGTAAAATTTAACACATTCATATATATTTGAGTGTAATCTTTCCCTCGTGAACACCAAATTTAATTGTTATTTGCATTTAAAATAATTATTTTAATATGTGCTCTTGCCTAAGCACTTTGAAAATTAGTCCTCTAAAGACTTTTGCTTTACATAAATTTATCTCCTGTGTTTTGGATAAATATTATTATATAGTAGAATGAGGTTAAAGGGGAAATATGCAATTAACCCATGTGCCTTATTATTAAAAACAGGCCCTATAAGGTAAGTTTTACTTCTGTGTCAATTGGATGGGGGATAGAGACTTGCAATGAGGACTTTTGGTTTCCCTTTTTTCATCAAGGTAATAAGAATGATCCAGATCGGTCATATCTTGACATTCATTAAGGCATGTTTAATTAATACATGGAGTTATTGTGCCTCAGTGGTATGAAACTTTGTTCCTGGCTCCTTTTTGCTCTGTTATTCTGGTTCATCAGACTCTCTTCTGGTTTCTATCCTCAGGGATCAGGGAAGGATCTACTATGGGGTAAAGGTCCTGCTTTCTCTCGCTTTCTCTCTCTCTCTATATATATATCTCTCCTCCACCTATAAGCAAGGGGTCAAGTTAGTTTCTACTGCAAGTTTTCCTCCAATTCAAGGCGAAAGAATAAAAGTTCCCATTTTGGTTTCACATCTGACCTATGTCCTCCAATGCAGTTTTTACCAGAAAAACTTCATTTATTAGACATTTTACAGTTCTTTATAAACCAAACATTTATTTTCTCATTTAACTTCAGTTCTTTGCATATATACTTTTATTTGTAACAATTCCAAAGGGCATAGGAGAAAGTCCTAAATCTTTAACAAGGTATGATAAATCAAGTATAGTCAATAATATGAACAAATGATGACCTATCTGAACTATGGGGGAAAATGTATATTTTCGCTGTGCCTAGCACTATGCTTTACATTACACATATGCTGGATTTTACTTCATCAACTTTGTTATGCTGACGAGTATGTTTTGAGAATCCCCTTCTCAGTATTGTTCCCCATAGGAGCTAGCCAAAAAAGGAACTTGTTTAAGGTTTTAAAGAGGATATTAAGCAGCAAGTATTATTACGTGAAGGCCTTTATGATCAGGCAGAGGAGGACTGATGCATGCAAATCTGTCTGGCGGATTTCAGTGTGCTCTAGCTTTCTTTCTTTCCACAATTACTTCTTTCTGATGGCTTGTCCTAATAAGCCTACCACCAGCTACCTGACTGAGGATCCTCAGAGGTGTAGAAGCAGTCACTACACAGAGGCAATAGCCTCCCCTACACCTCTCCACAACCTCCTTCAGGACCCCACTATGGCAGCTAGAAGTACATCTGAGACAACTCTCAGATTCCCCTGTAAAAATCAACTTGTGTCCAAAAAAACCTCTGGGTTAATGCTGGCTAGTGTCCCCTCCAATCCTCTAACTTCCTCTTCTAGACCTTTACTTGACCAGCTTCTTCCACAGTTGTTTAAAATCTAATCACTTAAAAAAATTAAAAAAAAAAACCTCATCCCATAGTCCATATATCAGTCATTGCATACAGACATTAAGCTTTAGTGTTTTGAGACAACAGCAATTATTTCTTCTGTTTATAAATCTGAAATTTGGACAGATTTCATTTGGAATGACTCATCTCTGTTGCACAAAAATATCTGGGCCCTCAATCAGAATAATTCAAATGTCTGGGGCTTGGAATAGTTGGGGCCTAGTCATTCACCTCTCTCCTTTCTTGTAATATCATTTCCCTCCAGGTGGTATCTCTAACTCTCAGTCAATTCCCCAAGAGTGAGTACTTTAAGGAAGAAGTACAAGTCACCAATATCTTTAAGGCCAGGACCCAAAACCAGAACAGCATCACCCTGCCCTGTTCCAGTGGACAAAGCATTTCCAGAGCAGATCCACATTCAGGAGGAGAGACATAAATGCAGACTCTCAGTGAGAGCAGTGTCTTAAAATCTGTGGTCATTTTTAATCTGCCACATTCCATAACAGTGGCTCTGCTTCAAAAGGGTTTACAAGAGAGTTCATAAAAGAGTCAAGAATCCAACCAACTCTGCATAGAATCGGGAACCCATTTTGAAAAACATATATGCCTGGCAACATGCTGTCTATGTTTACATGTGTTCTCATTACATGCAAATCATTGAAATCTACACATCAATATTTTTTAGAGATGAAAATGTTAAGGCTCAAAAAAAATTAACTGCTCATTGCTTATTAGTCAATGAAAGAGCTGGAGTTCAAATCCAGCCCCCTCAGGCAGCAAAACTTTGCATTCAGTCCCTCAGCACCAACTTTCCCATCCTCACTGTCTGCTGCTTGGAAGCACATCATTTCCTGAATAGTCAGAAAGCCTTATCCCCCATAGAGCAGGGGAATATTTTATATGTATATAGGATATCCTCTGAAAATAAACATATATCAGTTTCTTTCCTTGGAGAAGATTAGGCAGAGGTCATCTGGTCATTTCCTCTCAGTCTCAAAGAAGGTTTTTCCTTGCCTTTGGGAAGAGTAGATGCCTGGCTTAATGTCTACCAAGTCTTGAGATCCCAGCTGCTTCCCCACCCGCTTTCAATCCACTTGAGAGAACAGGCTTCCCACTTGAGGAAACCGAGGGTCTGTCATTGAAGTAGTACGAAGAAGTCATTGAGAACACAAGATTTAATGAATCTGATACCTCTGTGATTTAGTAGCAAAAACGTTATTAACCTTCTAAGGTTCCCTCAGTGAGAAGATCATGATAAAACTAAGTTAATAGCATTGTTACAGTGTTAATTTTTATCAGTTAAGATTTTTATTGACTCCTTTGAATATGAGGACCAAGAGATGAGTTTCACAATCTTTTCTTAACAAATCACTGGTAAGGGGGATATATTACCATGATTGACTTACTCTAATTTCTAGAATGGATATTGGGAACATCTACAGTGACTGCTCTACTGATATTTCAGTGTACTAAGCTTAATGCAAGGTGCCAATACATTACAAGGTCTTTGATCAAAGTTTGAAATGTTATTAAGCAGCAGCCATTATAGAACTGTATAAAGAACATTGATGGAATAGAGATCAAGAGAATACAAGTCACTTTTTTTAAAGAATGGATAAATTGAGCAGCATAGAACTCACTCCTATGCAACTTTACAACTTTGTCTGGTTAAAGATCTATTCAAGTCTCAAATGTTAAAACTAGTTATTTGTGTGATGCATGAATGTTGAATGTTTTTCAACTGTTCATTTTTCTGTCAATTTTTATCTAAAGTATTAAGACACCATCTTGTCTTCTTTTTGTTTTAAACTCCTTTTTTATCCATTTCTGGTTTGCCAAATAACATTTTAATTTGAAGAAAATAGCCAGAGAAGAGAAAAATTCTATGTTTTTTTTTCTTGAATTCTTCATTGAATTAAGTTATAATTGGGCTAATTTTCAAGGAGCTGGTGTTTGCCCTTGAGTAACTACAAAGCAGAAGGTGGAACATTAAATTGTGTGTAAAAATAGCTTTACAACAAATGATTACAAAGGAATTTCTGCCAAATGATTCATTTGGAATTGGAATCTTTCAGTCTTCCTACTGGTGATGGAGTTTAAGTTCTGAAAAGAAGATACTATCTGCTCTTGGCATTTCTTTTCCATATACTGGAATTAATTCCATAAAACAATGACATTTGCAGCAAGAACTGCTGAGACTGGAAGTAAAATCTGTATACTGCAAGCCAAGGTAATTTCAAATGATTTGTAATTGGAATTTAGCGAAGAAAGATTTTACTTTGTAATTTTTTTTCTTAACTTCAGCATAAAACAACTATGTGCTTTGATATCACTAAACAGCAAACATTAAGTATAGAAGTTTTAATACAGTTGAAAGGCAGGTTGGCTTTTATTATTAATAAGGACAAAGAATTTCCTAAATCCCTATACTTATAGTGAGTTTGCTTCACCTGGACAAATTGAAGTCCATGAGCTCATAGAACCTGATCCCTGACCTTGCCAGTTCTCTCATTAGCTATAAGGGCACTCAGAGAGTGTGTATCATTTAGCACACACTGTTAGTCTTGGGCTCACAGTAATATCTGGGTGCTTAGGACAAACAATATACAAATCAATGTTTCATTAATTTTTATATTTGCATGTACACAGAGGAGTAGGACATGGAGCTCACCTTCCCCCACAAATACATCAGAAATACATCCATATACAGATTGATTCTCACAGAACAGCTACTGATCACTGGCAGAAGACCTCAGCGTCCCAAAAAGGCAAGAAATCTCCACATAACTGGGTAGGGCAAAAGAAAGAGAAAGAGAAAGAAATTGGGATGGGACCTGTGCCCCTGGGAGGGAGCTGTGAAAGAGGAAAGGTTTCCATACCCTGGGAAGTCCCCTCACTGTCAGGGAGAACAGCTGGGACAGAGGGGGATCTTTGGAGCCTTGGAAAAGAGTGCAGCAACCAGCTTGTGCAGGGCAAAGTGGAGACAGACCTACACAGATGGTCAGTGCCTACCGGCACTCCCCAGCCTGAAACACTCTTCCTCTGGGGTGGGCAGGGGCTGAGTGTTGAAGCTCGGGCTTTGGAGGTCAGACCCTGGGCAGAGGATTGGGGTTGGCTGCATGGAGACAGCCTGAGGGGGCTAGGGTGTGGTGTGCCACAACCAAGGGAGTACAGGAAGGAGCCTGGGCCCATCAGAGAGGGGGCCCAGGAGGGCATGCAAGGAGAGGGGTGGGTCCACCATAGGAACTTTTTTCTCTGTGCATGCTCTCAGGTAGCACAACACTGCTGTGAGCCACTGCTGCCATCTCAAACTCCAGAGGCACGTGTGGACTGCTGCCACCACCAAGGATCCTATGAGCAGGTGCAGGTTGCTGCCCCCACCCTCCCGGGAGCATGCATGACCTGCTGCTGCTGCCATGACCTGGAGCAAACTGCTGCCCCTGCCTTCCTAGGTGCATGCATGGGCTGCACACCTGCACACCTCCTACAAAGGGGATAATGGCCAGCACATGCTGAAGAAAGAGATAGCAAGCATCCAAACCAAAAACAGTCCTCATACCAAAAAAAAAAAAAAATTTTTTTATATATATGTATATATACATTAAACCCACACAAGCTATGCAGGGATGCTACTGCATTTAAATAGCCCTCCAAGACTACAGTAGATAATTATTTCTGCTAAACTCACAGAATAAGAGAAATATAAGCAAAATGAAGAAGCAGAGGAACCACTCCCAGTTAAAAGACCAAGAGAATTTCCCTGAAGGAACAAACAATGAAACAGACCTCTTCAGTCTAATAGACACTGAGTTCAAAAAGGAGGTAATGCAAATACTGAAGGAACTAAGAAAGGCTATCGACAGAAATGCAGATTATTGTCAAAAGGAACTACAAACTATAAGGAGGAACCAAGAAAAATGAGAAAATTTATTTGCTGAGACAAAAGCTGAGCTAAAGGCAATGAAAAGCTGAATGAATAATGCAGAAGAAAGAATAAGTTGTCTGAAAGACAGAATAATGGAAATTACCCAATCAAAACAGCAGACAGAAAGCTAAATGAATTTTAAAAATGAAAGCAATATAAGAGACCTATGGGATAACAAAAGTGGGCCAATCTACACGTAATAGGGATTCCAGAAGGAGAAGAAAGAGAAAAGAGGATTGAAAGTGTATTTGAAGAAATTATGGCTGAAAACTTCCCAAACCTAAAGAAGGAAACAGATATTCAGGTACAGGAAGCATAGAGAGCCCCAAATAAGATGAATCCAAACAAACCTACACCAAGACATATTATAATAAAAATGGCAAATTTAAAGATAAAGAGAGGATTCTAAAAGCAACAGAGAAAAACAATGAGTTAATTAGAAGGGAACTCTCATAAGGCTATCAGCTGATTTCTCTACAGAAACACTGCAGGCCAGAGGGAGTGGCAAACTATATTCAAAGTTTTCAAAGGGAAAAATCTACAACCTAGAATAGTCTACCCATCAAGATTATCATTTAGAATAGGAGGAGAAATAAAGAATTCCTCAGACAAGCAAAAACTAAAAGAATAAAGCAATACTAAACCTATCCTGAAAGAAATATTGAAAGGCCTTCTCTAAAGAGAAAAGAAGCAAGAAGATACAGGAAGGAGGAAATCACAATTGGAAAGTAAATCACTTACATTAGCCAGTATACAGATCAAAAAACAACAACAACAACAAAACCTATTTGTGAAAGTGATGATAAACACAAGGAACAGCAAAAGGATAAACATGAAGATGTAAAAAAGGACATCAAAATTATAAAATGTGGGAAAGGAGAGTAAGAAAATGCAGTTTTTTTTAAGAATGTGCTTGAGCCTATATGACTATCAGTCTAAAGAAAGCAGATATAGGAAGGGGTTAATATACTTGAAAAACAGGGCATACACATATCAAAAACATACAAGAGATTCACAAAAACCATAAAGAACACAAGCATAAAATAAAAGGAAATCATCAAACCACAAAAAGGAAAAAAAAAGACAAAAGGAAAAGGACCAAAGAAGAAACAAAGAATCAACTGGAAAACAAGGTTTACAAGGCAACAAATACATATGTATCAATAATTACCTTAAATGTCAATGGACTGAATGCTCCAATCAAAAGACATAGAGTGCCAGACTGGATAAAAAAACAAGAGCCTATAATATGCTGCCTACAAGAGACCCACTTTAGGACAAAGGACACACATAGATTGAAAGTGAGGGGAGGGAAAAAGATATTTCATGCAAACAGAAATGACAAGAAAGCGGGAGATCCAATACTCATAACAGACAAATAGACTTTAAAGCAAATGCTATAAAGAAAGAAGGACACTATATAATGATAAAAAGATCAATACAAGAAGAGGATTTTACACTCATCAACATATATGCACCTAATATAGGAGCACCCAAATATATAAAACAAATACAAACAGACATAAAGGGAGAAACTGATGGGAATACAATGATAGTAGGAGACTTTAACACCCCACTCACATCAATGGACAGATCTTCCAGACAGAGAATCAGTAAGGCAACAGAGATCCTAAATGATACAATAGAACAGTTAGACTTAGTTGATATTTTCAGGACATTACATCCAAAAAAACCCAGAATACACATTCTTAAGTGCACACGGAACATTCTCTAGGATTGACCCATACTAGGGCACAAAACTAACCTCAACAAATGTAAGAGTATAGAAATTATTTCAAGCATCTTCTCTGACCACAACAGCATGAAGCTAGAAATCAACCATAGGAAATGAAATGAGAAAAAAATGATTAATGGAGACTAAATAACATGCTACAAAAAAACCAATGGGTCAACGAGGAAATCAAAAAGGAAATTAAAAAGTACCTTGAGACAAATGACAAAGAAAACACAACCATACAAAATCCATGGGATGTAGCAAAAGCAATTCCTAGAGGGATGTTCGTAGTGATACAGGCCTTCCTCAAGAAACAAGAAAAATCTCAAATAAACAACCTAACCTATCACCTAAAAGAATTAGAAAAAGAAGAACAAACAAAACCTACAGTCAGCAGAAGGAAGGAAATAATACAAATCAGGGAGGAAATAAATAAAATAGAGATTAAAAGAAAAAAAATCAATAAAACCAAGAGCTGGTTCTTTGAAAAGGTAAACAAAATTGAGAAACCTCTGGGCAGGCTCACCAAGAAGAAAAGAGAGAGGACCTAAGTAAACAAAATAAGAAATGAAAAAGGAGAAATCTCAACTGATACCACAGGAATACAAAAAAACCATAAGAGAATACAATGAACAATTATATGCCAACAAATTTGACAACCTAGAAGAAATGGACAACTTTCTAGAAACAGACAGCCTACCAAAATTGAATTAAGAAGAAATAGATGATTAGAACAGACCAATCACTAGAAGTGAAATAAAATCTATAATAAATAAAAAACTTCCTAGAAACAAAAGCCCAGGACCAGATGTCTTCACAGGTGAATTCTATCAAACATACAAAGAAGAACTTATACCAATTCTTCTCAAACTCTTCCAAAAGATTGAAGAGGAGGGAACACTCCCAAAGACATTCTATAAAGCCACCATCACCCTGATACCAAAACCAAAGACACCACCAAAAAATAAAATTACAGGCCAATATCTTTGATGAATACAGATGCAAAAATTCTCAACAAAATATTAGCAAACCAAATCCAAACACACAAAAAAGATCATACACCACAACCAAGTGGGATTCATCTCAAGTTCACAAGGATGGTTCAACATATGCAAATCAATCAATATAATACACATTAACAAAAGAAAAGTCAAAAACCACATGATCATCTCAATAGATGCAGAAAAAGCATTGGACAAAATTCTAATTCATTCATGATAAAAAACTCTTACCAAAGTGGGTATAGAGAGAACAGATCTCAACATAATAAAAGCCATTTATGACAAACCCACAGCCAATATAATATGCAATGGTGAAATGCTCAAAGCCTTCCTGCTAAAATCTGGAATGAGACAAATATGCCCACTCTTACCACTTCTTTTCAACATTAGTATTGGAAGTCCTAGCCACAGCAATCAGACAAGAAAAAGAAATAAAAGGTATCCAAATTGGAAGGGAAGAAGTAAAACTGTCACTATATGCAGATGACATGATACTGTATATAGAAAACCCTGAGGACTCCACACAAAAACTGCTAGATCTAATAAGTGAATTCAGCAAAGTAGCAGGATACAAGAAAAACGTTCAGAAATCAGTTGTATTTCTTTACACTAACAATGAAATATCAGAAACATTACCTTTTAAAATCACACACACAAAAAAACAAAAACCTAGGAATAAACCTGACCAAGGAGGTGAAAGACTTACATGCTGAGAAGTATAAAACATCAGTAAAGGAAATTAAAGAGGATTAAAAGAAATGGAAAGATATCCCATGCTCTTGGATTGGAAAAATTGATACTGTTAAAATGGCAACACTACCCAAAGTGATCTACAGATTTAATGCGATCCCTGTCAAATTACCCATGACATTTCTCACAGAGCTAGAACAAATAATCTAAAAACTTATATGGAACCATAAAAGACCCAGAATTGCCAAAGCAATCCTGAGGAAAAAAATGAAACAGGAGGCATAACTCTCCCAGACTTCAGACAATATTACAAAATTGTAAGTTGTATCAGTATAAAAACAGACATACAGATCAATGGAACAGAATAGAGAGCCCAGAAATAAACCCACACACTTATGATCAATTAATCTTCAACAAAGGAGTCAAGAATATAAAATAGGAAAAAGACAGTCTCTTCAGCAAGTGGTGCTGGGAAAGTTGGACAGCTGCATGTAAATCAATGAATTTAGAACACACCCTCACATCATGCACAAAAATAAACTCAAAATAGCTTAAAGACTTAAACATAAGACATGACACCATAAAACTCGTAGACAAGTTTTTTCCTAGAATTAGTTTCTCTAACTATTAGAGAAATGCAAATTAAAACTACAGTGAGGTATCACCCCACACTGGTCAGAATAGGCATCATTAAATAGTCTACAAATAATAAGTGTTGGAGAGGGTGTGGAGAAAAGGGAACCCTCCTACACTGTTGGTGGGAATGTAAGGTGGTGCAACCACTGTGGAAAAGAGTATAGAGGTTCCTCAGAAAACTAAAATAAAATTACCATATGATCCAGCAATCCCACTCCTGGGCATATACCCAGACAAAACTATAATTCTAAAAGATACATGCATCCCTTTGTTCATAGCAGCACTATTCACAATAGCCAAAACATGGAAACAACCTAAATGTACAGCGACAGATGAATGGATAAAGAAGATGTGGTACATATATACAATGGAATACTACTGAGCCATTAAAAAGAAGGAAATAATGCCATTTGCAGCAACATGGATGGACCTAGAGATTATCATACTAAGTGAAGTAAGTCAGAAAGAGAAAGACAAATATCACATAATATCACTTATATGTGGAATCTAAAATATGGCACAAATGTACCTATCTACAAAATAGAAACAGACTCACAGACATAGAGAACAAGCTTGTCGTTGCCAACACGGGAGGGAGGGAAGGACTGGGAGTTTGGGATTAGCTGATGTAAACTATTATATATAGGATGGATAAACAACAAAGTCCTACTGTATAGCACAGGGAGCTATACAGTAAGTTCCCTACATATGAACCTTCAAGTTGCGAACTTTCAAAGATGTGAAAGTGCCCCTGTATGCCAGCTGTTGGACCGTACTACTGTACTTTTCAAGGTACTGTACTATAAGATTAAAAATGTTTCCTTTATTTTTTGTTTGTTTTTTATGTATTAGTTGTGTGACAAGTATTATAACTCTATTACAGTACAGTACTATATAGCCGATTGTGTTAGTTGGGTACCTAGGTTAACTTTGTTGGACTTTCGAACAAATTGGACTTACGAATGCACTCTTGGAATGGAACTCATCGGTATGGAGGGGACTTACTGTATTCACTATCTTGTGATAAACCATAATGGAAAAGACTATTAAAGAAAATAAGTCTATATGTATAATTGAGTCACTTTGCTGTACAGCAGATTGGCACAACATTGTAAATCAACGATACTTCAATAAAAAAAATGAAACATAGAGATAATTTTGGTGATTAAAATCATGTGCTGCAGAGTCAAAAGTTTAAATTCCTCCTATTCAATGCTTACATGTAAAGCTTTGCAATGTTTATGTTTAAAACTGTCAAAATCACTTTCATTTCTTCATGTTTCTTTAAATATCTATACTACTATCAAGCTTTTGTTCAAAGAAAAGACACCTGAAGAGAAATTTAAATTTATTTCTTCCTTAGTAGCAATTTGGAGAAAAAGATGAGACCAAAAATTATTCTGGTAATTTACAACTTAAGTGAAATATAAGTGAAATAACACTATCTTCTCCAAAATCATGTTTGTGATTGAAGTAATTCTCTCAAGTGTAAAGTTTAAAGGATATACTTCACATGTAACTATAGATGTTTAATAGTAAACAAAGTGTGTTTTTGCACTAGAAGTTTTTGGAATTGCAAAAAAAAAAAAAAGCCACTGAAGAAATTTGCCTTATCTAGAAGAATCAAATTTATTTTTGTCTATTCTTTGTCTATTCTGATTAGTTACTGGTAGATTCATTGTTTAACAAACTAAGTCATAAATATTCAGTATCATTAACTTCTCTTAGCAGCAGAGAGGAGTGCCTTATAAAACACAGTCTCAACAACAATGTATTTTAGGTCCAAGTGACTTGTTTTATATATTCATTAATTATTACTGAATCCCTGCTTAATGGTTGATTCACAATTCTGATATTATGTTACCTTTCCTTGATCAGAGAGAAGTTGTGTACTTTTTTTTTCTACTTTCTACAGAGACAAGAAAGACATTTCAAAAAAATTCCACAACCCCTTCCTAGCTGCATAGGAAAAATCCTTAATCACTCTGAATCTTATATTGAATAACTACAAATTAGAAATAATAATAGCATATTGCTCTTGGGTTAATTGGGTGAATAAGATGAAATATGCCCAGAGATAAAGTGCTTTGAACAGTTTCTGGAACCAAGTAAACAACAAATAATAGTTAACAATTATTATTTTTATTACATTACCCTCTTATTTGAAGATTTTCAGAATTTCCACTGGTTTTAGTACCATATACAGAAATTCTCTCCTGAGCACTCTGTGCCTTTTTATCACAAGGCCTGTGAAATGTGTAATGATGACATTTGCCTGATTACCAGAAATCTTAAGAGCCAGATTGATGCCCAAATCCCCTAAACATATTTATACGAATCAAGAATAGCTAGGTTGGGCTTCCCTGGTGGCGCAGTGGTTGAGAATCTGCCTGCCAATGCAGGGGACACGGGTTCAAGCCCTGGTCTGGGAAGATCCCACATGCCATGGAGCAACTGGGCCCGTGAGCCACAATTACTGAGCCTGAGCGTCTGGAGCCTGTGCTCTGCAACAAGAGAGGCCGCGATGGTGAGAGGCCCGCGCACCGCGATGAAGAGTGGTCCCCACTTGCCGCAACTAGAGAAAGCCCTCGCACAGAAACGAAGACTCAACACAGTCATAAATAAATAAATAAAAGAACGTGAATTTCTTTTAAAAAAAAAAAAAAGCAAACTGGGCTATTCATTTCAGTAACAGTCAAGTGGTCTTAGTTTGCATTCAATTTCCAAAAAAAAAAAGAATAGCTAGGTTATTTTATGGTACCAAAAATATCAACTTTTCAGTTGTTTAATGAAACAATAGTTTATCTCTTACTCCCACAAAGACCACTGCGAACTCTGTAGAAGCTGGAAACCATAAGTTGTTTAAACATTTCAGGCTGCATTGATATTGTGGCTCTCTTTTGTACTGGATCTAACTCATACTCTATCTCCAGCCAATTGTCGGCATTTCTTCCCAATTTCAAGTTTAGTGGCATAATGTTGGTAGCTTGCAATCAGGAGTCATTTATGCCTCAGATATCACTAAACGCTACTAGAACTTTTTTTCTTGTTTCAGAAAGCCAGTTGCTGAACACTTACCACCACACTTTACATTAATAAGCACTCTCCTGAGCTTCCTTGCAAAGTTAGAACATGGAAATTTACACACAGGCTTTTAACTGCTTCCAACTAGAATCTAAATGATTCAAAATAAGTAGAGACGGTTATGGAGGTACTAGTTTAGATAGAATGAGTAAGGAAGGCCTCTCTGAAAGGGACATATTTAAATAAAGTAACGAAGCAAGTCATTTGGCAAAAGGGAAACAGCAGATGCAAAGGCTCTAAGGTATGTTTGAGAAATAGCAAGAAGGCAGCCTGGCTAGAGTGAAGAGAATTACTTGGAAAGCAGTAAGAGGTAAGGTCAGAGAAGTAGCCAAGGGCCAGTTCCTGTATGGCTTTGTATGTCAAACTAAAAAATCTGGACTTTATTCTACAGGAAATGAAGATTCACTTGACAGTGTTGAGAAGAGGAATGACATTGTATCTTCATATTTTAGCAGAGTCATTTTTAGCTGTCCTTCTAGAGTGATGTCTGTGTTTCTGGACTGAGCAACAGGACAATGGTAAGTATAATTCCCTGAGCAATAAACACTGGAGGAAGAGCAGGGTTCGCAGGGCAGAGGTTGTAGTTCAGTTCTTTGTAACTGTCAGACTAGGATTTGAGTACGATACAGAAATAGGAAACTAGATATGTTGATATATTTCATTCATGTATATTGGCCTACTTCGGCTTGAGCAATATACTGTGATGAGAATAAAAACTAGAAAGATTTTGAACATTTGTGCAAGGGGATAGATTTGTATGCAGTATATTTAAGACAATTTCCTACAATGACCTTCACAGAAAAGGGAAAAGACTGAAACCAATAAGCTTGGAAACTCAGTGGCTCTGAGGCCATTCAATCAGGAAATAGACTATTTCAGATATGTCCCTAATAAGTATGCAGATTGATTCACCCTGTTAAACAATGCTTCTATGCCTGAGGTCCAGTTTTGGCTCTAACTAGTATGCTTTTCCTGATCCTCCTCAAAGAATTTCTTCTTTCACTAAAAAAAGAAAATAAAAACCTTTCAGGTAACACCATCTAATCATTCCATTTATATGAATTTCATGAAATTAAAAAAAAAACACTTTGTCTAGGGACCATTTTATTTATTCAGAGTACTAGTGGGAATATATTATCTAGATTCTTGTTTATGCCTAAACAACATATCAGTGCTCCACTAAATCATTAAGCATTTTTGATGCTTTGGTAATCAAACAACTTACTTAACTCTTACAGATTGTCTGCTAGTCTCCCATACACTTCAGGAAATATTCTCAGGGTTTGCTTTAGTTTGTTGTTTGGATATCGTAGACAGACACAAATTTATTATCTATAGTTATTCACTTTAATCGAATCATTCACCAACGTGAAAGATATCTTTAGCTTAAAGATTTTCCAGGAAGACCTTCAAGATCGTGGAGGAATAACACATGGAGATCACCTTCCTCCCCACAAATACGTCAAAAATACATCTACATGTGGAACAACTCCTACAGAACAGCTACTGAACGCTGGCAGAAGACCTCAGACTTCCCAAAAGGCAAGAAACTCACCCACGTACCTGGCCATGTGGTTGATAGGGTCTTGGTGCTCCCCCTGGGTGTCAGGCCTGTGCCTCTGAGGTGAGAGAGCCCAGTTCAGGACGTTGGTCCACCAGAGACCTCCCAGCTCGACGTAATTTCAAATGGCTAAAGCTCTCCCAGAGATCTCCATCTCAACGCTAAGACCCAGCTCCACTCAACAACCAACAAGCTACAGTGCTGGACAACCTATGCCAAACAACTCACAAGATAGGAACACAACCCCACCCACTAGCAGAGAGGCTGCCTAAAATCATAAGAAGGTCACAGACACCCCAACCACACCACCAGATGCAGTCCTGCCCACCAGAAAGACAAGATGCAGCCTCATCCACCAGAACACAGGAACTAGTCCCCTCCACCAGGAAGCCTACACAACCCACTGAACCAACCTTAGCCACTGGGGGCAGACACCAAAAACATCAGGAACTACGAACCTGCAGCCTGTGAAAAGGAGACCCCAAACACAGTAAGTTAAGCAAAATGAGAAGACAGAGAAACACACAGCAGATGAAGGAGCAAGGAAAAAACCCACCAGACCAAACAAATGAAGAGGAAATAGGCAGTCTACCTGAAAGAGAATTCAGAGTAATGACAGTAAAGATCATACAAAATCTTGGAAAAAGAATGGAGAAAATAAAAGAAACATTTAACAGGGACCTAGAAGAACTAAAGAGCAAATACACAATGATGAACAACACAATAAATGAAATTAAAAATACTCTAGAAGGAATCAATAGCAAAATAACTGAGGCAGAAGAATGGAGAAGTGACCTGGAAGATAAAATAGTGGAAATAACTACTGCAGAGCAGAATAAAGAAAAAAGAATGAAAAGAATTGAGGACAGTCTTAGAGACTTCTGGGACAACAGTAAATGCACCAACATTCGAATTATAGGAGTCCCAGAAGAAGAAGCGAAAAAGAAAGGGACTGAGAAAATATTTGAAGATATTATAGTTGAAAACTTCGCTAATATGGGAAAGGAAATAGTCAATCAACTCCAGGGAGTGCAGAGAGTACCATGAAGGATAAATACAAGGAGAAACACGCCAAGACATATATTAATCAAACTATCAAAAATTAAATACAAAGAAAAAATATTAGGCAAGGGAAAAACAACAAATAACATACAAGGGAATCCCCATAAGGTTAACAGCTGATCTTCCAGCAGAAACTCTGCAAGACAGAAGGGAGTGCAATACATATTTAAAGCAATGAAAGGGAAAAACCTAAAACCAAGACTACTCTACCCAGCAAGGATCTCAGTCAGATTCAACAGACAAATTAAAACTTTTACAGAGAAGCAAAAGCTAAGACAATTCAGCACCACCAAACCAGCTTTACAACAAATGCTAAAGGAACTTCTCTAGGCAGGAAACACAGGACAAGGAAAAGACCTACATTAACAAACCCAAAACAATTAAGAAAATGGTAATAGGAACATACATATCGATAATTACCTTAAATGTAAATGGATTAAGTGCTCCCACCAAAAGACATAGACTGGCTGAATGGATACAAAAACACGACCCATATATATGCTGTCAACAAGAGACCCACTTCAGACATAGGGAAACATATAGACTGAAGTGAGGGGATGGAAAAAGATATTCCATGAAAATGGAAATCAAAAGAAAGCTGGAGGAGCAATTCTCACATCAGACAAAATAGACTAAAATAAAGACTACTGGGCTTCCCTGTTGGCACAGTGGTTGAGAATCTGCCTGCCAATGCAGGGGACACGGGTTCGAGCCCTGGTCTGGGAAGATCCCATGTGCCGCGGAGCAACTAAGCCCGTGCTCCACAACTACTGAGCATGCGCGTCTGGAGCCTGTGCTCCGCAAGAAGAGAGGCCGTGATAGTGAGAGGCCTGTGCACCGTGATGAAGAGTGGCCCCCGCTCGCCGCAACTGGAGAAAGCCCTCGTACAGAAACGAAGACCCAACACAGCCAAAAATAAATAAATAAATAAATAAATTTATAAAAAGAAAAAGTAAAATCTTCTTTAAAAAAAAAAGACTATTACAAGAGACAAAGAAGGACACTACATAATGATCAAGTGATCAATCCAACAAGAAGATATAACAATTGTAAATACTTTTGCACCGAACATAGGAGCACCTCAATACATAAGGCAAATGCTCACAGCCATAAAAGGGGAAATCGACAGTAACACAATAATAGTGGGGGACTTTTAACACCCCACTTACATCAATGGACAGATCATCCAAAATGAAAATAAGGAAACACAAGCTTTAAATGATACATTAAATAAGATGGACTTAATTGATATTTATAGGACATTCCATCCAAAAACAACAGAATACACTTTCTTCTCAAGTGCTCATGGAACATTCTCCAGGATAGATCATATCTTGGGTCACAAATCAAGCTTTGGTAAATTTAAGAATACTGAAATCGTATCAACTATCTTTTCCGACCACAATGCTGTAAGACTAGATATCAATTACAAGAAAAAATCTGTAAAAAAACACAAACACATGGAGGCTAAACAATACACTACTTAATAACCAAGAGATCACTGAAAAAATCAGAGGAAATCAAAAAATACCTCAAAACAAATGACAAAGAAAACACAATGACCCAAAACCTATGGGATGCAGCAAAAGCAGTTCTAAGAGGGAAGTTTATAGCAATACAATCCTACTCAAGAAACAAGAAACATCTCAAAAACCCTAAATTTACATCTAAGCTAATTAGAGAAAGAGGAACAAAAAAACCCCAAAGTTAGCAGAAGGAAAGAAATCATAAAAATCAGATCAGAAAGAAATGAAAAAGAAATGAAGGAAACAATAGCAAAGATCAAAAAAACTAAAAGGTGGTTCTTTGAGAAGATAAAGAAAATTGATAAACCATTAGCCAGACTCATCAAGGAACAAAGGGAGAAAACTCAAATCAATAGAATTAGAAATGAAAAAGGAGAAGTAACAACTGACACTGCAGAAATACAAAGGATCATGAGAAATTACTACAAGCAACTCTATGCCAATAAAATGGACAACCTGGAAGAAATGGACAAATTCTTAGAAATGCACAACCTTCCGAGACTGAACCAGGAAGAAATAGAAAATATGAACAGAACAATCACAAGCACTGAAATTGAAACTGTGATTAAAAATCTTCCAACAGGGCTTCCCTGGTGGCGCAGTGGTTGAGAGTCTGCCTGCCAATGCAGGGGACATGGGTTCGAGCCCTGGTCTGGGAAGATCCCACATGCCGCGGAGCAACTGGGCCCGTGAGCCACAGTTACTGAGCCTGTGCGTCTGGAGCCTGTGCTCCGCAACTAGAGAGGCTGCAATAGTGAGAGGCCCGTGCACCGCAATGAAGAGTGGCCCCCGCTTGCCACAACTAGAGAAAGCCCTCGCACAGAAACGAAGACCCAACACAGCCATAAATAAATAAATAAATAATTTAAATTAAAAAAAAAAAAAAAAAAACTCTTCCAACAAACAAAAGCCCAGGACCAGATGGCTTCACAGACGAATTCTATCAAACATTTAGGCAAGAGCTAACACCTATCCTTCTCAAACTCTTCCAAAATATAGCAGAGGAAGGAACACTCCCAAACTCATTCTACAAGGCCACCATCACCCTGATACCAAAACCAGGCAAAGATGTCACAAAGAAAGAAAACTACAGGCCAATATACTGATGAACATGGATGCAATAATCCTCAACAAATACTAGCAAAAAGAATCCAACAGAATCCAACATTAAGAGGATCATACACCATGATCAAGTGGGTTTTATCTGAGGAATGCAAGGATTCTTCAATATACACAAATTAATCAGTGTGATACACCATATTAACAAATTGAAGGATAAACACCATATGATCATCTCAATAGATGCAGAAAAACCTTTTGACAAAATTCAATACCATTTATGATAAAAAAAACCCTCCAGAAAGTAGGCGTAGAGGGAAATTACCTCAACGTAATAAAGGCCATATATGACAAACCAACAGCCAACATCGTTCTCAGTGGTGAAAAACTGAAACCATCCCTCTAAGATCAGGAATAAGACAAGGGTGTCCACTCTCACCACTGTTATTCAACATAGTTTTGGAAGTTTTAGCCACAGCAATCAGAGAAGGAAAAAAAATAAAAGAAATACAAATTGGAAAAGAAGAAGTAAAGCTGTCACTGTTTGCAGACGACATGATAGTATACGTAGAGAATCCTAAAGATGCTACCAGAAAACTACTAGAGTTAATCAATGAATTTGGTAAAGTAGCAGGATACAAAATTAATGCACAGAAATCTGCATTCCTATACACTAATGATGAAAAATCTGAAAGAGAAATTAAGGAAACACTCCCATTTACCATTGCAACAAAAAGAATAAAATACCTAGGAATAAACCTACCTAAGGAGACAAAAGACCTGTATGCAGGAAACTATAAGACACTGCTGAAAGAAATTAAAGATGATACAAACAGATGGAGAGATATTCCATGTTCTTGGACTGGAAGAATCAACATTGTGAAAATGACTCTACTACCCAAAGCAATCTACAGATTCAATGCAATCCCTATCAAACTACCACTGGCATTTTTCACAGAACTAGAACAAATAATTTCACAATTTGTATGGAAACACAAAACACCCCAAATATCCAAAGCAATCCTGAGAAAGAAAAGCGGAGCTAGAGGAATCAGGCTCCTGGACTTCAGACTATACTACAAAGCTACAATAATCAAGACAGTGTGGTACTGGCACAAAAACAGAAATGTAGATCAATGGAACAGGATAGAAAGCCCAGAGATAAAGCCACGCACATATGGTCACCTTATCTTTGATAAGGAGGCAAGAATATACAATGGAGAAAAGACAGCCTCTTCAATAAGTGGTGCTGTGAAAACTGGAGAGCTACAGGTAAAAGAATGAAATTAGAACACTTCCTAACAGCATACACAAAAATAAACTCAAAATGGATTAAAGACCTAAATGTAAGGCCAGACACTATCAAACTCCTAGAGGCAAAGCATAGGCAGAACACTCTTTGACATAAATCACAGCAAGATCCTTTTTAACCCACCTCTAGAGAAAAGGAAATAAGAACAAAAATAAACAAATGGGACCTAATGAAACTTAAAAGCTTTTGCACAGCAAAGGAAACCATAAAGAAGATGAAAAGACAACCCTCAGAATGGGAGAAAATATTTGCAAATGAAGTAACTGACCAAGGATTAATCTCCAAAATTTTCTAGCAGCTCATGCAGCTCAATATCAAAAAAGCAAACAACCCAATCCAAAAATGGGCAGAAGCCCTAAATAGACATTTCTCCAAAGAAGATATACAGATTGCCAACAAACACATGAAAGGATGCTCAACATCACTAATCGTTAGAGAAATGCAAATCAAAACTTCAATGAGGTATCACGTCACACCAGTCAGAATGGCCATCATCAAAAAATCTACAAAGAATAAATGCTGGAGAAGGTGTGGAGAAAAGGGAACCCTTTTGCACTGCTGGTGGGAATGTAAATTGATACAGCCACTATGGAGAACAGTATGGAGGTTCCTTAAATATCTAAAAATAGAATTACCATACGACCCAGTAATCCCATTGCTGGGCATATACCCTGAGAAAACCATAATTCAAAAAGAGTCATGTCGCAAGAGGGAAGATATATGGGGACATATGTATATGTATAACTGATTCACTTTGTTATAAAGCAGAAACTAACAAACCATTGTAAAGCAATTATACTCCAATAAAGACATTTAAAAACAAAAAAAGAGTCATGTACCACAATGTTCACTGCAGTTCTATTTACAATAGCCAGGACATGGAAGCAACCTAAGTGTCCATCAACTGATGAATGGATAAAGATGTGGCACATGTATACAATGAAATATTTCTCAGACATAAAAAGAAACGAAATTGAGTTATCTGTATGAGGTGAATGGACCTAGAGACTGTCATACAAAGTAAGTCAGAAAGTGAAAAATAAATACTGTATACTAACACATATATGTGGAATCTTAAAAAAAAAAAGAAAAGAAAACGGTTCTTAAGAACCTAGGGGCAGGACAGGAATAAAGACGCAGAGGTAGAGAATGGACTTGAGGACATGGGTAGGGGGAATGGTAAGCTGGGATGAAGTGGGAGAGTGGCATGGACTTATATACAGTACCAAATGTAAAATAGATAGCTAGTGGGAGGCAGCCACATAGCACAGGGAGATCAGCTCAGTGCTTTGTGATGATCTAGAGGTGTGGGATGGGAGGGTGGCTCAAGAGGGAGGAGATATGGGGATATATATATATGTATAGCTGATTCACTTTGTTATAAAGCAGAATCTAACACACCATTGTAAAGCAATTATACTCCAATAAAGATGTTAAAAAAAGAAAAATTTCCAAAAACTGAAGTTATAATTCTCTTTGTTGTGAAGGAGGATAACACACCACCTCACTTGTATGTAGCACAGCCTCTGACTCTGCATGTGGATGGAGCTTGGAGTCTAAGCTGTCCTTTTCAAGAGGCTGCAGCCCTCTGTCATTTTCCATAGCAGGGAAACTTGTCTGAGGATCATTTGGACATTGTTGGAGGCTTATGTTAGTTATTCTGTTTTGCTCTTTATTCTTCCTATGTGATTCAAAGACTATCCTTTCTTTCTATGATTCATTATTTTGAAATATAAATTAACAGGAATAATGGATATTGGAGTTGCTTTTTTATCAGCAAATGTGAACATAATCATAGAAATAAATATATAAGCTGAGATTAATGAATTGATTCTAAGTGCCTTGAATACTATATTATTCCTGAAATCAACCCTATGAAGTGGTTAGTATTAATAGTACCATGTGATAGATACTATAATGCAGGCATAAAATTAAACTTATTATAGACCACACAGGTAGTATGCAGGGAGTCCTCATTTGAACACAGGAAATCTGACACTAAACTCATTTCTTAGCCGTTAGCATGTAATGCTTTACCCTATGCTATACTGAAATGCACATCAGAGAGAGAAAATCAACTAGGTGTCATGTATTATGAGGAACTCTGGCAACATAAAAAAACTAGTAAGTCATGTTTTCACAAGTTTCTTAGTCCATAACTTGCCACCTCAACTTTTTGGCAGTAGAGTATATTTCCTGACCTCAAAACTAGTAAAGTGGGCTTCCCTGGTGGTGCAGTGGTTAGGAGTCTGCCTGCCAATGCCGAGGACATGGGTTCGTGCCCCGGTCCAGGAAGATCCCACATGCCACAGAGCAACTGAGCCTGTG
This sequence comes from Balaenoptera acutorostrata, assembly GCF_949987535.1. Lineage (NCBI taxonomy): Eukaryota > Metazoa > Chordata > Mammalia > Artiodactyla > Balaenopteridae > Balaenoptera > Balaenoptera acutorostrata. Next base: position 45,289,587 of record NC_080079.1, read on the forward strand.
TGCCACAACTATTGAGCCTGCGCTCTGGAGCCCGTGAGCCACAACTACTGAAGCCCACGCACCTAGAGCCCATGCTCCACAGCAAGAGAGGCCACCGCAGTGAGAAGCCCGCACACCGCAACGAAGAGTATCCCCCGCTCGCCGCAACTAGAGAAGGTCCATGTGCAGTAACAAAGACCCAATGCACCCAAGAATAAAAATAAAATAAAATAAATAAAATTTTAAAAAACTAGTAAAGTAGCTGATTTTTCTTTTAAAGTGACTCTTATTGACTTCTGATAATATTTAGCAAGCACACTTATTCCTTCACCTTTGCCCAAGGTGGGCTTCACTCACTTCCTAAAATTCATGTTGTCCTTTTACACTCTTGCTACCTTTCTTCAATTTGAGAAATAAAACAGCAACCCTAACGGCCTGAAATGTCTTGGCACCATCAGCTATACCTTGGTGTTGCTAGGAGCTGGTTTACAGCTAGGCCTTGGTGTTCTACTGAACATAAACCATTTCACAGAACACCAATTCAGACAAGGCCATTCTGTGACTGTGATGGATCAAGAAAAGCAAAAGCACTGTCTAATCACAAAAACAAGAACATTGTCCAAAGCACAAAATTGAACACATATCCCATTATATCTGCTAATATCTATGACTATGGCTCCTTTACCTTCTGAAGCTTTAGCCTAGCTTCATTCCACCAACCATTTACATAAGATTTATTCAGGAACCAACTGTGGACTTACCCCCACATCCTGACAGCATCCAATGCAAATCAAAGACCTACTTCTTGAACACTCCCCCAAAATACCTAAGTTCAAATCCCAAAATAAGTACTTTCTAATATCCTCTCAATGATATACCCCTGGGCTCCCTATATTACATATTCTCCATCATCGCAATGTGTCAGTAAACTCCATTTTGGTCAGTTACAGGTGTGCTACAGGTGATCTTTAACTTGAGGACATTAATGAGCTTCTAGTATATGTTTGTAATCTTACTATTTTACCTAGAGCAGCATCTGGAATACTTATCTCCTTAAAATCTACAGTCTTCCTAAGGGATATAAAACCTTTCTGAGTAAGGTACCTAACATTCATACAAATTCATACACTCTGGTCCTTGCACACATACCTTTATGCAATAATCAAATTTCTACTAAAGTCATTTCTGAACTCAACTGAGGATTTACCTCATTTTTTTTTTTTTGTAAAGTTCAGGGGTTCCCACTGCCCCTTCAAGTTGGATAATTTAGTAGAATGACTCACAAAACTCAGGAAAGTTTATACTTATGATTAAAGTTTTATTCTAAAAGATACAAATCAGAACGAGTCAAATGAAGAGAAACATAGGTTTAGGTTTAGAAGGTTACCAAACATGAAGCTTCCATGTCCCAAGAACCCGTCATCCTCCCAATAGATGTGTCACGACTCAGGTTGCAGAGTTTTTATTGGAATGTTATTACTTAGGCAAGACTGATTGAATCACTGGCCACATGACTGAACTCAATTTCTAGCCCCTCTCCCCAACCCAGAGGTTAGGCTGATATCACCCACCTCAATGTCCCAACACTTTAATCACATGGTTGGTCTTTCCTGCATGGCCAGCCCCCATCCTGAGTCATTTCCTTAACATAAATCATGTATAGATGTATAATCCAAGGGACCCACCATAAATAACAAAATGTTTTATCACTCAGGAAATTCCAAGGACTTTGAGGTTACAACCCAGAAACCAGGGACAAAGGTTAGCTAAATGTTTTATTATACAACACTGGGATTGTACATATATCCTAACATAGTCACTTCAGTTTATGTTATCTGCCTTTACAATTGCCATCAGAGAATGTTCCAAGTGAATGTTAGTTATGCATCATTTGAAATACTGTTGTTCTCCTTTTCCCCCCATAAGCTCCTCAGCCCATCAGCAATATGGTAGCCAATATTTCTTAACTGATTTTTGAAGATGAATAACAAAACTGAATGTCTGCCATATACCTAGAACCAAGGAATGTAAGGGTGAATTCATTAAAAACATCTATATCTGGTAAAGGTTATTCTATTCTCTAAACACCAGACATATTTCTGGTATCAAAAGATTCTGAGTGGGTTACAAATATAACTGAAAATTTTATGGCAATTTTCCATATCTATATATCTATGTATCTATCTAATCTACCTACAGTATATATAGTATATGTATATTCTGACTTCATTAGTTACTTACAAGGTGCCAGGAATAGTGTTAAAGTTTTTATATATAATTCATATATTTCATGTAAAAAAACTTATCAGGTAAGTCACATTAGAACCTATTAGCAGATAGTAACATTGAGGCTAAAAAACCGTGAAAACTGGGGCTTCCCTGGTGGCACAGTGGTTGAGAATCTGCCTGCCAATGCAGGGGACACGGGTTCGAGCCCTGGTCTGGGAAGATCCCACATGCCACGGAGCAACTAGGCCCATGAGCCACAACTACTGAGCCTGCGCGTCTGGAGCCTGTGCTCCGCAACAAGAGAGGCCGCTAGAGTGAGAGGCCCGCGCACCGTGATGAAGAGTGGCCCCCGCTTGCCACAACTAGAGAAAGCCCTCGCACAGAAACGAAGACCCAACACAGCCATAAATAAATAGATGAATAAATTTTTTAAAAAAAACTGTGAAAACTGCAAAAAAAAACACACTTAGGAATTGGCAAATCAAGGATTTTCTAATTACAAATCCAACATTTTTGGAATTTCTGCATAGAAAAGGAAGGTGCTAAATACACACAAACATTTCAAGCACAAATGCAAATATTAAAATATTTCCCAGGTTAAAGGTGTTTTCACTGCTTTGACTATTTCCCCTTGCTCCTTCGGCTATAATTTGAATGGGGCAACAGCATAAGGAAGGAAAGAGGAGTTAAAGTCACATTTCCTTGATATTACATTAGGCAACACAAATTCTCTGAATTCTAAACCACTTTCAGGATAGTCATTAAGCATATCCTTTTAACTAACAACATCTGGGCTAATTAATGGTAAAAATATTTGTATAAATGAAGTGCCTAGGATGTAGAAATAGATGTCCCCTATCACTATAGTTCTCCTAGACCACTGCACTACATAATGGGAGTGAAGCGTTGCTTTTGATCCTGTCAGAGCAGAGCAGGGTCTCACAGGATGATGAAATGTTTTTTTGCTACTTCATTGCCTTTCTTACTCAGTGCCTGAATTATCAGTCAAGAATAATTTAATAGAATAATACCTATAGGACCAACATTTAATTGAAATGCTTATACCCATCATACTCTCTTAGTTCTTCAACCATGCTCAGTATCAGCGATGCCATAAGCCTTACCCAGGCAAAAGGAAGCAGTCTGTGCTCAGGTGAGCTGAACCCTATCTATGCCTACATCTTTAAAGCTTTACAGAAAGCCCATAAATCCTCAATTCTACCCTCAGCTTTGGTTTAATCTTTTCTTTTTTAGTATATTTATTTATTTAGTTAGTTAGTTAGTTAACATCTTTATTAGAGTATGATTGCTTTACAATGTTGTATTAGTTTCTGCTGTATAACAATCAGCTATATGTATACATATATCCCCATATCTCTTCCTGCTTGCATCTCCCTCCCACCCTCCCTATGCCAACCCTCTAAGTGGTCACAAAGAACTGAGCTGGTCTCCCTGAGTGATGCAGCTGCTTCCCAACAGTTATCTATTTTATATTTGGTAGTGTATATATGTCAACGCTACTCTCTAACTTCGTCCCAGTTTACCCTTCCCCCCCCACCCCGGGTCCTCAAGTCCATTCTCTATATCTGCGTCTTTATTTCTGTCCTGCCCCTAGGTTCTTCAGAAACTTTTTTTTTTAATTTCATATATATGTATTAGCATACAGTATGTTTTTCTCTTTCTGACTTACTTCACTCTGTAGGACAGACTCTAGGTCCATCCACCTCACTACAAATAATTTCATTTCTTTTTATGGCTGAGTAATATTCCATTGTATATATGTGCCACATCTTTATCCAATCACTTAGGTTGCTGCTATATCCTGGCTGTTGTAAATAGTGCTGCAAGGAACACTGTGGTACATGACTCTTCTTGAATTACGGTTTTCTCAGTGTATATGCCCAATAGTGGAATTGCTGGGTCATATGGTAGTTCTATTTTTAGTTTTCTAAGGAACCTCCATACTGTTCTCCATAGTGGCTGTATCAATTTACATTCCCACCAGCAGTGCAAGAGGGTTCCCATTTCTCCACACCCTCTCCAGCATGTATTGTTTGTAGATTTTTTGATGATAGCCATTCTGACCAGTGTGAGGTAATACCTCACTGTAGTTTTGATTTGCATTTCTCTAATGATTAGTGATGTTGAGCATCCTTTCATGTGTTTGTTGGCAATCTGTATATCTTCTTTGGAGAAATGTCTATTTAGGTCTTCTGCCCATTTTTGGATTTTTTTTTTTTTTATATTGAGCTGCATGAACTGCTTGTATATTTTAGACATTAATCTTTTGTCAGTTGCTTCATTAGCAAATATTTTCTCCCATTCTGAGGGTTGTCTTTTCATCTTCTTTATGGTTTCCTTTGCTGTGCAAAAGCTTTTAAGTTTCATTAGGTCCCATTTGTTTATTTTTGTTCTTATTCCCATTTCTCTAGAGGTGGGTCAAAAAGGATCTTGCTGTGATTTATGTCAAAGAGTATTCTGCCTATGTTTTGCCTCTAGGAGTTTGATAGTGTCCGGCCTTACATTTAGGTCTTTAATCCATTTTGAGTTTATTTTTGTGTATGCTGTTAGGAAGTGTTCTAATTTTAATTTTTTACATGTAGCTGTCAGTTTTCCCAGCACCACTTATTGAAGAGGCTGACTTTTCTACATTGTATATTCTTGCCTCCTTTATCAAAGATAAGGTGACCATATGTGCATGGGTTTATCTCTGGGCTTTCTATCCTGTTCCATTGATGTACATTTCTGTTTTTGTGCCAGTAGCATTCTGTCTTGATTACTGTAGCTTTGTAGTATAGTCTGAAGCCCAGGAGCCTGATTCCTATAGCTCCGTTTTTCTTAAGATTGCTTTGGCTATTTGGGATCTTTTGTGTTTCCATACAAATTGTGCTATTTTTTGTTCCTGTTCTGGGAAAAATGCCATTGGTAGTTTGATAGGGATTGCATTGAAACTGTAGATTGCTTTGGGTAGTAGAGTCATTTTCACAATGTTGATTCTTCCTATCCAAGAACATAGTATATCTCTCCATCTGTTTGTATCATCTTTAATTTCTTTCATCAGTGTCATAGTTTTTATGCATATAGCTCTTTTGTCTCCTTAGGCAGGTTTATTCGTAGGTATTTTATTCTTTTTGTTGCAATGGTAAATGGGAGTGTTTCCTTAATTTCTCTTTCAGAGTTTTCATCATTAGTGTATAGGAATGCAAGAGATTTCTGTGCATTAATTTTGTATCTTGCTACTTTACCAAATTCATTGATTAGCTCTAGTAGTTTTCTGGTAGCATCTTTAGGATTCTCTGTGTATAGTATCATGTCATCTGCAAACAGTGACACCTTTACTTCTTCTTTTCCAATTTGGATTCCTTTTATTTCTTTTTCTTCTCTGATTGCTGTGTCTAAAACTTCCAAAACTATGTTGAATAATAGTGGTGAGAGTGGGCATCCTTGTTTAGATCCTGATTTTAGAGGAAATGGTTTCAGTTTTTCACCACTGAGAATGATGTTGGCTGTAGGTTTGTCATATATGGCCTTTATTTTGTTGTGGTAAGTTCTCTCTATGCCTACTTTCTGGAGGATTTTTCTCATAGATGGGTGTTGAATTATGTTGAAAGCTTTTTCTGCATCTATTATCATATGCCTTTTATCCTTCAGTTTGTTAATATGGGGTATCACAATGATTGATTTGAATATACAGAAGAATCCTTGCATTCCTGAGATAAACACCACTTGATCATGGTGTATGATCCTTTTAATGTGATGTTGGATTCTGTTTGCTAGTATTTTGTTGAGGATTTTTGCAGCTATGTTCATCAGTGATATTGGCCTGTAGTTTTCTTTTTTTGTGACGTCTTTGTCTAGTTATGGTATCAGGGTGACGGTAGATTTGTAGAATGAATTTGGGAGTGTTCCTTCCTCTGCTATATTTTTGGTAGTGTTTGAGAAGGATAGGTGTTAGCTCTTCTCTAAATTTTTTTTATGGAATTCGCCTGTGAAGCCATCTGGTCCTGGGCTTTTGTTTGTTGGAAGATTTTTAATCACAGTTTCAATTTCAGTGCTCTTGAATGGTCTGTTTATATTTTCTATTTCTTCCTGCTTCAGTCTCGGAAAGTTGTGCTTTTCTAAGAACTTGTCCATTTCTTCCAGGTTCTCCATTAAATGGGCATATAGTTGCTTGTAGTAAACCCTCAAGATTTTTTGTACATCTGCAGTGTCAGTTGTTACTTCTACTTTTTTATTTCTAATTCTGTTGATTTGAGTCTTCTCCCTTTTTTTCTTCATGAGTCTGGCTCCTGGTTTATCAATTTTTTTTTATCTTCTCAAAGAACCAGCTTTTAGTTTTTTGATCTTTGCTATTGTTTCCTTCATTTCTTTTTCATTTATTTCTAATCTGATATTTATGATTTCTTTCCTTCTACTAACTTTGGGTTTCTTTAGTTTTTCTTTCTCTAATTGCTTTAGGTGTGATGTTAGGTTGTTTATTTGAGATGTTTCTTGTTTCTTGAGGTAAGATTGTATTGCTATAAACTTCCCTCTTAGAACTGCTTTTGCTGCATCCCATAGGTTTTGTGTCATCGTGTTTTCATTGTCATTTGTTTCTAGGTATTTTTTGATTCCTCTTTGATTTCCTCAGTGATCTCTTGGTTATTTAGTAGTGTATTGTTTAGCCTCCATGTGTTTGTATTTTTTACAGTTTTTTTCCTGTAATTGATATCAAGTCTTATAGGATTGTGGTTGGAAAAGATACTTGATACGATTTCAATTTTCTTACATTTAACAAGGCTTGATTTGTGACCCAAGATATGATCTATCCTGGAGAATGTTCCATGAGCACTTGAGAAGAAAGTGTATTCCGTTGTTTTGGGATGGAATGTCCTATAAACAATTAAATCCATCTTTGTTAATGTATCATTTAAAGCTTGTGTTCCCTTATTTATTTTCATTTTAGATGATCTTTCCATTGGTAAAGTGGGGTATTAAAGTCCCCTACTATGATTGTGTTACTGTCAATTTCTCCTTTAATGGCTGTTAGCATTTTCCTTATATATTGAGGTGCTCCTATGTTGGGTGCATAAATATTTACAATTGTTATATCTTCTTCTTGGATTGATCCCTTGATCATTATGTAGTGTCCTTCTTTGTCTCTTGTAGTAGTCTTTATTTTAAAGTCTATTTTGTCTGATATGAGAATTGCTACTCCAGCTTTCTTTTGATTTCCATTTGCATGGAACATCTTTTTCCATCCCCTCACTTTGTCTGTATGTGTCCCTAGGTCTGAAGTGGGTCTCTTGTAGACAGCATATATACAGGTCTTGTTTTTATATCCATTCAGCCAGTCTATGTCTTTTGGTTGGAGCATTTAATCCATTTACATAAAGTAATTATTGATATGTATGTTCCTGTGACCATTTTCTTAATCGTTTTGGGTTTGTTTTTGTAGGTCTTTTCCTTCTTTTGTGTTTCCTGCCTAGAGAAGTTCCTTTAGCATTTATTGTGAAGCTGGTTTGGTGGTGCTGAATTCTCTTAAGTTTTGCTTCTCTGTAAAGGTTTTAATTTCTCCATCGAATCTCAATGAGATCCTTGCTGGGAAGAGCAATCTTGGTTGTAGGTTTTTCCCTTTCATCACTTTAAGTATGTCCTGCCACTCTCTTCTGGATTGCAGAGTTTCTCCTGAAAGATCAGCAGTTAACCTTATGGGGATTCCCTTGTATGTTATTTGTTGCTTTTCCATTGCTGCTTTTAATAGTTTTTCTTTGTATTTAATTTTTGATACTTTGATTAATATGTATCTTGGGATGTTTCTCCTTGGATTTATCCTGTATGAGACTCTGTGCACTTCCTGGACTTGATTGACTATTTCCTTTCCCATATTAGGGAAGTTTTCAAGTATAATCTGTTCATATATTTTCTCAGACCCTTTCTTTTTATCTTCTTCTTCTGGGTCCCCTATAAATCGAACGTTGGTGCGTTTAATGTTGCCCAGAGATTCTGAGACTGTCCTCAATTCTTTTCATTCTTTTTTCTTTATTCTGCTCTGCGGTAGTTATTTCCACTATTTTATCTTCCAGGTCACTTCTCCGTTCTTCTGCCTCAGTTATTCTGCTATTGATTCCTTCTAGAGAATTTTTAATTTCATTTATTGTGTTGTTCATCATTGTGTGTATGCTCTTTAGTTCTTCTAGGTCCCTGTTAAACGTTTCTTGTATTTTCTGCATTCTTTTTCCAAGATTTTGGATCATCTTTACTATCATTACTCTGACTTCTTTTTCAGGTAGACTGCTTATTTCCTCTTCATTTGTTTGGTCTGGTGGGTTTTTAACCTTGCTCCTTCATCTGCTGCATATTTCTCTGTCTTCTCATTTTGCTTCACTTACTGTGTTTGGGATCTCCTTTTCACAGGCTGTAGGTTCATAGGTCCTGTTGTTTTTGGTGTCTGCTTGCAGTGGGTGAGGTTGGTTCAGTGGCTTGTGTAGGCTTCCTGGTGGAGGGGACTGGTGCCTGTGTTCTGGTGGATGGGGCTAGATCTCGCGTTTATGGTCGGCAGGGCCACTTCCGGTGGTGTGTTTTGCGGTGTCTGTGAAGCTATTATGATTTTAGGTAGCCTCTCTGCTAACGGGTGGGGTTGTGTTCCTTTCTTGCTAGTTTTTTGGCATGGGGTGTCCAGCACTGGAGCTTGCTGGCCATTGGGTGGGGCTGGGTCTTAGTGTTGAGATGGAGATATCTGGGAGAGCTCTCACCGATTGATATTACTTGGGGCCGGGAGGTCTCTGGTGGTCCAATATCCTGAACTCATCTCTCCCACCTCTGAGGCTCAGGCCTGACACCAGACCGGAGCACCAAGACCCTGTCAGCCACTCGGCTCAGCAGAAAAGGGAGAAAAAAAGAAAGAAAATTAAAAAATAAAGTAATGAAAATAAGTAATTTAAAAATTATTAAAATTAAAAAATTTTAAAAAAGAGCAATCAAGCCAATAAATCCACCAATGATAAGAAGCACTAAAAAGTATACTAAGATTATTATAAAAATCAGAAACAAGTCAGTTGGAGACAGCAAACCCCATGTCTACATTTGCTCCCAACGTCCACTGCCTCAATTTTGGGTTGATTCGTTGTCTATTCAGGTATTCCACAGATGCAGGGTACCTCAAGTTGAACTGTGGGGATTTAAGCCACTGCTCCTGAGGCTGCTGGGAGAAATTTCCCATTCTCTTCTTGGTTTGCACAGCTCCTGGGGTTCAGCTTTGGTTTTGGCCCCACCTCTGTGTGTAGGTTGCTCTCAGGCTTCTGTTCCTGCCCAGATAGGATGGGGTTTAAGCAGTGACTGATTAGAGGGCTATGGCTCACTCATGTCAGGGGGAAGGAGGGGTACAGTAGTTATAATCGGAATGCAGGGAGAGCCTGCAGCGGCAGAGGTCAGCATGACATTGCAACAGCTTGTGGTGCGCCGTGTGTTCTCCCGGGGAAGTTGTCCCTGGATCACAGGACACCGGCAGTGGCTAGCTGCACAGGTTCCCGGGAGGGGAGGTGTGGATAGTTATCTGTGCTTGCACACAGGATTCTTGGTGGCTGCAGCAGCCACGTTAGCATTTCATGCCCGTCTCTGGGGTCCGAGCTGATAGCCATGGCTCACACCCATCTCTTGAGCTCATTTAGGCCATGCTCTGCCTTCTGTCGGCAGACAGGGAAGGAATCTCCTCTCCTGGTGCACCCCAAAACAATAGTCTCTTGCCTCTTAGGCAGGTCCAAACTTTTTCCTGGACTCCCTCCTGGCTAGCTGTGGCGCACTAGTCCCCTTCAGGCTGTGTTCACGCAGCCAACCCCAGTCGTCTCCCTGGGATCTGACCTCCGAAGCCCGAGCCTCAGCTCCCAGCCCCACCCACCCCAGCAGGTGAGCAGACAAGCCTCTCAGGCTGTTGAGTGCTGGTCGGCACCAATCCTCTGTGCGGGAATCTCTCTGCTTTGCCCTCTGCACCCCTATTGCTGCACTCTCCTCCTCTGTGGCTCTGAAGCTTCCCCCCCCCCCCGCCCATCGCCCATCTTTGCCAGTGAAGGGGCTTCCTAGTGTGTGGAAACTTTTCCTCCTTCACAGCTCCCTCCCAGTGGTGCAGGTTCCGTCCCTATTCTTTTGTCTCTGTTTTTTCCTTTTTCTTTTACCCTACCCTGGTATGTGGGGAGTTTCTTGCCTTTTGGGAAGTCTGAGGTATTCTGCCAGTGTTCAGTCAGTGTTCTGTAGGAGTTGTGCCACATGTAGATGTATTTTTGATGTATCTGTGGGGAGGAAGGTGATCTCTGCGTCTTACTCCTCCACCATCTTCTGGACTAGTTGTGGCTTAATCTTTTACATGAGTGGCTCTTATACTCAGCTTGATTCCAGTACCATAATCACAGTTATTTCTCTACAACTGATTTCAGTACATCTGCAAAAATACCCAGAGATGAAAATCCCAATGATTTAACTGTTCTTACTTTGCAAATCTCCTAGGCAATATAGTTAATGGCCTTGATCTAGAGCACATTTTTGTTTTAGCTCTACTGAGCCCTTTGGTTACAAGTGATAGAAATCCTCTAAAATTAATTTATTGTTTATTATTTGGATGGAGATGACTTGGAATTCAGGAACAAGAAATGCAACTGAATGGTCACCTAATCTATGACAAAGGAGGCAAGAATATACAATGGAGAAAAGACAGTCTCTTCAATAAATGGTGCTGGGAAAACTTGCCAGCCACATGTAAAGGAATGAAATTAGAATACTCCTTAACACCATACACAAAAATAAACTCAAAATGGCTTAAAGATCTGAATATAAGGCCAGATACTTTAAAACTCTTAGAGGAAAACATAGGCAGAACACTCTCTGACATAAATCACAGCAAGATCTTTTTGGATCCATCTCCTGGAGTACTGAAAATGAAAATAAAAGTAAACAAATGGGACCTAATTTAACTTAAAAGCTTTCTCACAGCAAAGAAAACCATAAACAAAATGAAAAGACAATCCACAGAATGGGAGAAAATATCTGCAAATGAATCGACCAACGGGATTAATATCCAAAATATACAAACAGCTCATGCAGCTCATTATCAAAAAAACAAACAACCCAATCAAAAAGGGCAGAAGATGTAAATAGACATTCCTCCAAAGAAGCATACAGTTGGCCAAGAGGCACATGAAAAGATGCTCAACATCACTAATTATTAGAAAAATGCAAATCAAAACTACAATGAGGTATCACCCCACACTGGTCAGAATGGCCATCATCAAAAAATCTACAAACAATAAAAAAAAAAAAATCTACAAACAATAAATGCTGGAGAGGGTGTGGAGAAAAAGGAATCCTCCTATGCTGTTGTGGGAATGTAAATTGGAATAACTATTATGGAGAACAGTAGGGAGGTCCCTTAAAAAACTAAAAATAGAACTACCATATGATCCAGCAATCCCACTCCTGGCCGTATATTTGGATAAAAACATGGTCTGAAAAGATACATGCACCCCAATGTTCATTGCAGCACTATTTACAATAGCCAGGACATGGAAGCAACCTAAATGTCCATCAACAGATGAATGGATAAAGAAGATGTGGTACATGTATACAATGGATTATTACTCAGCCATTAAAAAGAACAAAATAATGCCATTTGCAGCAATATGGATGGACCTAGAGATTGTCATACTAAGTCAGACAGAGAAAGACAAATATCATATGATATCACTTATATGTGGCATATTAAAAAATGGTACAAATGAACTTATTTACAAAACAGAAAGAGAGTCACAGATGTAAAAAGCAAACTTATTATGGTTACCAGGGGGGAAGTGGAGGAGGGATAAATTGGGAGATTGACACAAACACAGTACTATATATAAAACAGATAACTAATAAGGACCTACTGTATAGCATAGGGAACTATATTCAATATTCCATAATGACCTATATGGGAAAAGAATCTAAAAAAGAGTGGATGTATGTATAACTGATTCACTTTGCTGTACAGAAGAAACTAATACAACATTGTAAATCAATGATATTCTAAAAAAACTTTTTAAAAAATGCAACTGAATCTTAGAGCTGGGAATCTGTTGGGGAAAATAGAGACACTTTTTCTTCATTTCTTATACATTAGGGCAGTATTTTTTTTTCTCTCATCTCTGCTTTATTTTCCAATTCATGTCTTCTGCTTATAATGGCCCAATAATATTACTAGCCCTAAAGCTAAATAATTTTATGTGTGGAGTTAATTATTTGCTTTCTTTTGAGTCAGATATCCATTTTGGTCCAGTCAGCTGTGGCCAAGAGTTGTTAAATTATGCAGTATAGACATACCTCAGAGAAGATGTTTGTGAGCAAGTTCTCTATCTTCCAAAGCTTAAGTTAAACTTCCATCTTTAACGTTTGAATAGTGTAAAAAATAATAAAAAATGGTGACTTCCACAGAGTATTCAGGATATTATGGAGATTACTTAAGGGCTATTTGGGAATATCAGGTAGTATAAAGCAATTGTGCTCCCAAACATTCAACTTTATTTCAGCCAAAGACATCTACCACTTTTGTTTTTTAAGACTTCCTCATAATATTTTATTTGAAAGATGGTTTTTAACAGAAAAAACAAATAAAATAAAATCACCATTCTAAAGAAAAGGTTGTACTTCTTTCCCCTTGTTTTGATTTTATCTTATACAATGTATAAACCATGTTGATAAAGTGTACTTGAAAATGATATATTAATAGAAGTCTCTTAACCTGAAAGTTATAAAGTGAAATCTTACTTACTCAAGAATACAAAAGTCAATATACTTGCCGTTGAAATTTGTCCAGAGAGACCACCACATTTCCCATTAAAGATGATTATGGCCATATTTAATTTCAAGTATTATAAAAGTGCATTTTAAATTTAATAGTAGTATGCAAAGTATGTATACTCAACTATCTGATTACAGAACATTTAAAATATATATGATTTATTAATACATGCTTTTATTCTTTTATATTACTATAGTATGTATCCACACATTGCTGAAGTCGAATGAGGTTGAATGTAAAACTAATAAGCCCCATGATATTTCAGTATAAAATAATCTGATTCAGGTATATAATCAGGAGAAATAAATTCAAGAAAGCATAGAAAAGCACATGAAATATAAATATGGTTATGTTGTGAACATTTTCACTACTATATTCTCTCCATTACCTGGAATATTGTTGGGCATATAGGACAACTAAAGAGGACAACATAGAGACAAAAATAATGTGTGCATTAGAAAATATGTGATTGTTTTTACTACTGACCACAGAACCTAGAACAATACTATATAGGTAAGAGTCACTTAAGAAATAGTTCTGTGGAACCTAGAAAAATGGTGCAGATAAACAGGTTTGTAGGGCAGAAATAGAGACACAGATGTAGAGAACAAACGTATGGACACCAAGGGGGGAAGTGGCAGGGGATGAATTGGGAGACTGGGATTGACATATATACACTAATATGTATAAAATAGATAACTAATAAGAACCTGTTGTATAAAAAAATAAAATAAAATTCAAAAAAAAAAAAAAAAGGAATAGTAAGGCCCCTATATCTGTGGTTCAACTTCTGCAGATTCAATAAACCCTGGATCCATTCATTCAACAGATACCAAGGGCCAAATGTACTATGCCAGTTTATTTAAGGGACTTGTGCATCCATGGATTTTGGCATTCCCCCACGAATACAGAGGGACATTGTTGAAAAACTGAATAAATATTAAAAATATATATAGGAGGATTTTAAGAATTTAATACATCCCTTGTTAAGTATGTGTTACTACATGATTTAATAAGCTTCAAGAAATTATTCCACATTTCATGGTATTGCTTCACATGGTATACTAAAAAAATGAAGATAGATAGGGTTCAAGGGTGGGAGAGAAGTGGTTGTGGTTATAAAAGATAAATAGATGATAGATATAAATATTTATTACGTATGGATTTTTCATATGTATATGCTTATGTATCAGTATGTAAAAATTTAAAACAAATTATTCCTTCAATTTAGATATTCACATATAATATATGTGTATGTATTGATAGATGTGTCTGTATGTACATTATATATTATACATATTACATATACTAAAAGACATATACAAAAATATTCCTAACGGCACTATTCATAATAGTCCAAAATCAGAAAATGTAACACTTTACAGCAATGAGAACTACTGATACAATGCAACAGCATGGATAATTCTTAGATACGTAACATTAAGCAAAGGAAAAAAAAAGCAAAAAGAATACATACTATATGATTCCCCTTTTGTAAAGGGCAAAAACAGGCAACAGTGATTAATGGTGACAGAAGTCAGCTTCTTGACTACTTTGGGGGCAGTAACTGAAGGGGCAAGAGGGTGAAATTTGGGGTGCTAATAATGCTCTATTTCCTGATTTTGGTTGTAGTTCCCTGGATGTGTTCACCTTTTAAAATGTACAGAGTTGCAATCTTATGATTTGTATGCTTTCTGTATGTTATATTTCAAAAATTATTAAAATAAAGTGGTTTAAATTTGTATTTCCCTGATGGCTAATGGTCTCAAACATCTTTTATTATGTTTATTTGACATCCATATATCTTCTTTGGTGAACTATGTCTTCATGTCTTTTTTTCATGTTCAATTTGGTTTGTTTACTTTTGTATTATTTAGTTTTGAGAGTGCTTCATATAGTCTACATCCTAGACCTTTACCAGAAATATGGTTGAAAATATTTTCTTGTACTCAAAACTTGTCTCTTTATCCTCTTATTGGTGTCTTTTATAGAGCAAAAAATTTAATTTTGATAAAGTCCGATTTTCAATTTTTCCTTTTATGGATTGTACATTCTGTGTCAAGTCTAAAGATTTTCTCCTACACTTTTATTTTCTAAAAGTTTTATTGTTTTTACATTTTCATCAAGTCTGAGATTCATTTTGAGTTAAATTTTGCGCAAGTTCTTAGGCTTGTTTGCCTATGGATATCCAGTGACTCCAGCATAAATTGTTGAAAAGATCTTTTCTCCATTAAGGTGCTTTTGCACATTGTCAAAAATCTGTTGGGCATATTTGTATGGTGTATTTCTTGGTTCTCTGTTTCACTGATCTTTGGGTTTATCGTCTTGTCAACACACACAGTCTTAATATAGCTATATAGTAAATCTTGAACTTTGGTAGACTAATTTACCCTCTTCATTCTTCTTTTTCAAAATTGTTTTATCAACTCTAGTTCCTTTGTATTTCAATGTATATTTTAGAATAATATTGTCTATACCTACAAAAAATCTTACTGTAATTGTGATAGGAATTACATTTAACCTGTATATCAACTTAGGGAGAGTTGGCATCTTCACTATGTTTTCTTCTAATCCATGAATATAGTATACCTCTCTGTTTATTTAGACCTTAGATTTTTTTCCCATCAGTGTTTTGCAGTTTTCAGCATCCAACCCCTGTCCATGTCTGTTAGATTTACATATAAGTATTCCACTATACACCTGTTATATGGCTGTAATTATTTTAGAAATAGCAAAAATGCCCTATGCTGGCAAGGATGCAGAGAAACTGGATCACTCATAAATTGCTGGTGGGATGGTAGAATTGTATAGCCATTCTGGAAAATTGCTTTCCAATTTCTTAAGAAAATGAAACATGCAAATACCATATAACCTAGCAATTACATTCCTGGGAATTTATCCCCGAGAAATAAAGATTTATGTTCACACAAAAACCTGTACATAGAAGTTTATAGCAGCTTTATTCATAATAATCAAAATGTGGAATTAACCTAGATATCCTTTGACGTTAAATAAACTACAGTGGACTACAACTCAGAAGTCAAACGTGAACAAACATACAAAACTACTGACACAGTCAACAAACTGGATGAATTTTCTGAAAATTATGCTGAATGAAAAAGCCAGTGATAAAGGATCATGTAGTACATTATTCCATTTATATAAAATTCTTGAAATAACCAAATTATAGAAATGGAGAAGAGATTAGTGGCTGCCAGGGTTTGGAGGAGGTAACTGAGAGGATGTGACTGCTGCCAGTTGACCCCAGAGCTGGACCCAGGCAATCAGAGGATTCTCACCACCTCCCCTGCCCTTGGAATGTACACTCTGCCTACTGTTCTCACAGTAGGAGCTATTCCAAAGATATAGCCTTGAGAGAGGAAGGTGTTGTTGAGACCATCTGGACTGTTTACATGACTGGACCCAGTTAAGACCTCCCTGTAAACTTTTAAGATTCTAGCAGGCTGGTGTAGAGATCTATTCATCTTGTATTCACCCAAGACAAGCCCCATAAGCAAGTCTCCCTGCTTATTAAACCTGCCACCTACCAATAAGGAGTGGTCTGCCTCTTTCATTGGTCTCTCGCTTTTCTCTGTGTACAGGGCCAGTTTGCAAACCAACATAGGAGTTGAGGAGGGTTTGAGGGTGGGAGAGAAGTGGGTGTGGCCATAAAAGAACAACATGAGTGACCCTTGTGGTGATGGAAATATTGTTTCTTAACCATATCAATGCCAATATCCTGGTTGTGATGTTGTTCTACAGTATTGCAAGGTATTATTACTATTGGGAGAAACTGGGTAAAGCGTACTTGAGATGTCTCTTCTTTCTCTTAAAATGGCACATAAATTTACAACTGCCTTTAAAGAGTTTAATTAAACAAAATGTGCCAATGCAAAACAAGAAAAAAGGAGAGAAGACATCAAAATGTAGAATGTGAATAGAGAGTGAAAAAATTAGAAAATGCAAGATTCAAAAAAGGAAATTGAAGAAGTAATGAATGACCAGTAGTATCAGACTGCAAAATCAGCAGACAGGGATTGTTTCCATGGTATTTACTTTGTATTACAAGGTAGAGTCCAATAATCAACACCAACTATACACTGTAGAAATATTGCTTTAAATACTGAACAAATGGAAGAATGTCAAATGCCTCAGAGAGGCAAGTTGTATTCAGATTAAGGAGTGATAGACTTTGAAAATATTACTTAACAAAAATTAGAAGGAGGTTAGTGATGTCATGCATTTAAGAAGGGAATAGTAAGTGAGGAATAAGAAATTGGGACTCAAACTAAATTCGAAAAACTTTGCCTATGAAGAGTAGGATGGAAATAGATTTTTACTGAAAGAAAACATTGTTTGAAAAGTGTTTTTGATAAAAACATTTTCTATGATTTCTCTGTATTAATGCATACTTTTAATCTGGTGTTAATATTGAAAGTAAGCAATAACTTGGGTATTTAAGTTGAAATTATAAAGATAAAATAGTACTGCCTGGATACCCTGTTATATCAACTTGATACCCATCATCTCACTGTTCACCTAATTTAAAGGTAATAAGAAGACTTACATGCAGAGAAGTTATATAATATAGTCACAACCACTCACTTACTGTGTGGCAGTATCAATACCTATTGTAGACTCCAAAACACATAGGGGGCTCAATAAATGTATGTTAAATGTAGAATGAATGGCAGAGAAAAAGAACAAGAAATGTACTAACAAACAGATCTTTCTTATCATAAAGCCCATGGCTTTTCTCCTATGCTACTCTTTGTGTTATGATTAGATCTTATAAGGGAAATAACAGCCTCTCCAAGTATTCAGTAACATAGTTTAAAGTAAATGAAAAAAAATCAAAACCAACACTTTTTTTCTAAACCATGTTGGCACCTAAGATATGCTAATGTGAGGAATAGACATTCTGAAATCAATTTTTTTATTTTTTTACAAACAGATTTCCTTATATCATCAGTTAATCTGCAGGTTAAATTTTATGCCATAAGCTTCAATTTATACACACAAGACTAATTGTGTGAACCCTGTGTCCATCCCAGAGCTAATCAACTAGAGTCTACATTTAGAGTAAGATTAACAGCTTTGTGGAAAGAAGGAAGCTTGGGTTACAACAGTTCATCATTACTCATTAAATATTACAATAATATTTGTGTCTATGATGACTAAAGAAAGCAAGGTAAGAGATAATCAGTTTTATGGTCCTATGTATCATCTTATCATTTTTCATCTTGTATAACTCACACAGTTACTTTATATCAGTTTACAGCTTACAATCTTAAAATTATAACTATTGCATAATTTAATTAACTATAACTAGGTCATCTAACTCTCATTACTTTGACATTTTCTAAACTCAGAGTCCTTTGGAATTAGTTTTCCAAGTCATTAGATACCTATGGATCCATTTGAAAAGTTTCTAAAACCATTATATTTCGATTCTCTTTTCTTTAATAACATCTCTGAAGCTCAAAACTTTTAGCTTTCATATATTCCTTTCTTTAAGTGTTCCAATATAGATGTTGACCTATTAAGTTTGAGCCTACGGATTGTTTATTTCTCTAAACTTTGAATAAATCCATGAGAAAAAAAGGAGTCTCAGTATATTCACATATCAGAATAGATGGTTAAAAATGCACTATGCAGTAAGGTTCACCATTTGATAGTATCTGCATTTCCATGCCCCAGCAGTGCTCACTCCCTCCTGATTTTATTATTCCTCCCCTAAAAATCATTAGACAAAATCTTTAGAAAATATTGGCTCCACGATGTGACTTACAGAAGGAGGAGTGTGGATCACATTAAAAGCAATAACCTTATCATGGTTCAGTTTCCTTTTCCTCAAATTCAGCCCTGGATGCTTTCTTTCAGTAGTTTTGATTTTAGCAGATAAACAATCTATCCATCCTCCTCCCGATGCATAGTGATGGAGTCCCAGGCACAATTCTTCCAGTTAAGTCTTTATGTCATTTACAAAAGGCTAATAGGAAGATTCTGTACTGCAGAACCTGATATTGATGCTTACTTTTTTTAATATACATTAAGCTAAAAAGTATAAAATGTTGCAAGATGGTAGCAAAGGTAAATTCTCTAGAGCTTGGAAGACTCTGCTAAAAAACTTGGTTTGCCATTTCAATGCTTTTCATGTGAAAATGTTATCAGAGTTCACTCACATCTATCACGTTGCAAGGCAATTTATTGTTCAGTCTGTTGGCTTTAAGCAAGTGAGCACACAACTGCACCTTGATCCAAAGGAGTACTCCGCTGCACCTTGAAGTAATTAAGGCCAGAGTTTCATATCTGTTACTTTAACTCACAATTTATAATTCACAGTGTCCGTGAGTTACTCCTTACTGAAATGTTTGTGAGCATTTATGTTTTCTTCTTTATTTCTAATTTGGTAATATCAGTTCTGCTGCTCTAAATAACTATGTAGCCATTTCAGAAAGTGCCTGTTACTCTGTCATATCCAAATATCTTCCTACTATGCTCCTCACCCATGCAGCTGAACACGGTTACAGAAAAACACAAAATAACACTAAATTATCTCACTTTAAATTTATAACCCTATGAACACTCTTAATTATATCCAGAAGTCACACTGTATTTATCTAGTCCATTCACTCTCCCACTTTCCCAAATGACTGTCCCAAACATTATCATTTTTCTCCTAAAATCTCAACCACATCTTTTCTACTCTTCATTTTAATTGATGTACTTGCTTCCTAATTACTGAGAAAATTATACCATAGAACTTTTACAGATACTCATCACCACATCCACTCACCTACTACTAGCACCTCTCCTCATAATTTCTGCTTCCTAACTGGGCTCATAAATTATGTGTGTGTATGCACGTGTGCATATTACTTCCAAGGCCAATTCTTGCCGTTGTGTTACTGATCCTATTTTCATTCAGCTACTCAAAGATATTGCTTCAATACTTTGCTCCTCTCTTCCCTTTGCCATTAATTACGTTTCTTCTTTACTGAATTATACCCATCAGTTTACAGACATTCTGTTATTTCTTTCATTAAAAAAAAAAAAGGCACACTTAAAGGTATGATTAGAAAGTGACTTTCAAATCAAATAGCTGTGGACATAAATCCTAGCCCATGCACTTGCTAGTAGGTGACTTCAGGCAGATTATTTAATTATTCCAAGATTCAATCTTTATCTAAAAGGCAAGTGGTAATTCTTCTCTTGCAAGGTTGTTGTGGTGTTGAAATGGGATCATATAAAAAGTGCCTTTTGGGGGCCATGAACCAAGATGGCAGAGTAGAAGGATGTGCTCTCACTCCCTCTTGTGAGAACACCAGAATCACAACTAGCTGCTGGACAATCATTGACAGGAAGACACTGGAACTCACCAAAAAAGATACCCCACATCCAAAGACAAAGGAGAAGCCACAATGAGATGCTAGGAGGGGCGCAATCACAGGAAAATCAAACCCCATAACTGCTGGGTGGGTGACTCACAGACTGGAGAACACTGATACCACAGAAGTCCACCCACTGGAGTGAAGGTTCTGAGCCCCACGTCAGGCTTCCGAACCTGGGGGTCCAGCAACGAGAGGAGGAATTCCTAGAGAATCAGACTTTGAAGGCTAGCGGGATTTGATTGCAGGACTTCGACAAGACTGGGGGAAACAGAGACTCCACTCTTGGAGGGCACACACAAAGTAGTGTGTGCATTGGGACCCAGGGGAAGGAGCAGTGACCCCGGGGGAGACTGAACCAGACCTACCTGCTAGTGTTGGAGGGTCTCCTGCAGAGGCAGAGGGTGGCGGTGGCTCACTGTGGGGACAAGGACACTGGCAGCAGAATTTCTGGGAAGTACTCATTGGTGTGAGCCCTCCCAGAGTCCGCCATTAGCCCCACCAAAGAGCCGAGGTAGGCTCCAATGTTGGGTCGCCTTAGTCCAAACAACCAACAGGGAGGGAGCCCAGCCCCACCCATCAGTAGTCAAGCAGATTAAAGTTTTACTGAGCTCTGCCCACCAGAGCAAGAGTCAACTCTATCCACCACCAGTCCCTCCCATCAGGAAACTTGCACAAGCCTCTTAGATAGACTCATCCACCATAGGGCAGACAGCAGAAGCAAGAGGAACTACAATCCTGAAGCCTGTGGAAAAACACCCACATTCACAGAGAGAGAGACAAGATGAAAAGGCAGAGGGTTATGTACCAGATGAAGGAACAAGATAAAATCCCAGAAAAACAACTAAATGAAGTGGAGATAGGCAACCTTCCAGAAAAAGAATTCAGAATAATGATAGTGAATATGATCCAGGACCTCAGAAAAAGAATGGAGGCAAAGATCGAGAAGATGCAAGAAATGTTTAACAAAGACCTAGAAGAATTAAAGAAAAAACGAACAGACATGAACAATACAATAACTGAAATGAAAACTACACTAGAAGGAATCAATAGCAGAATAACTGAGGCAGAAGAACGGATAAGTGACCTGGAAGACAGAATGGTGGAATTCACGGCTATAGAATAGAATAAAGAAAAAAGAATGAAAAGAAATGAAGACAGCCTAAGAGACATCTGGGACAACATTAAACACAACAACATTCACATTATAGGGGTCTCAGAACGAGAAGAGAGAGAGAAAGGACCAGAGAAAATATTTGAAGAGAATATAGTCAAAAACTTCCCTAACATGGGAAAGGAAATAGCCACCACATCCAGGAAGCAGAGAGAGTCCCATACAGGATAAACCCAAGGAGAAACATGCCAAGACACATAGTAATCAAATTGGCAAAAATTAAAGACAAAGAAAAATTATTGAAGGGAAAAATGACAAATAACATACAAGGGAACTCCCATAAGGTTAACAGCTGATTTCTCAGCAGAAACTCTATAAGCCAGAAGGGAGTGGCATGGTATACTTAAAGTGATGAAAGGGAAGAACGTACAACCAAGATTACTCTACCCAGCAAGGATCTCATTTAGATTTGATGGAGAAATCAAAAACTTTGCAGACAAGCAAAAGCTAAGAGAATTCAGCACCACCAAACCAGCTCTACAACAAATGCTAAAGGAACTTCTCTAAGTGGGAAACACAAGAGAAGAAAAGGACCTACAAAAACAAACCCAAAACAATTAAGAAAATGGTCACAGGAACATACATATTGATAATTACCTTAAACATGAATGGATTAAATGCTCCAACCAAAAGACACAGGCTTGCTGAATGGATACAAAAACAAGACCCATATATATGCTGTCTAAAAGAGACCCACTTCAGACCTAGGGACACATACAGACTGAAAGTGAGGGGATGGAAAAAGATATTCCATGCAAATGGAAATCAAAAGAAAGCTGGAGTAGCAATACTCATATCAGATAAAAAAGACTTTAAATAAAGAATGTTACAAGAGACAAGGAAGGACACTACATAATGATCAAGGGATCAATCCGAGAAGAAGATATAACAATTATAAATATATATGCACCCAACCTAGGAGCACCTCAATACATAAGGCAACTGCTAACAGCTATAAAAGAGGAAATCATCAGTAACACAATAATAGTGGGGGAGTTTAACACCTCACTTACACCAATGGACAGATCATCCAAAATTAAAATAAATAAGGAAACAGAAGCTTTAAATGACACAATAGACCAGATAGATTTCATTGATATTTATAGGACATTCCATCCCAAAACAGCAGATTACACTTTCTTCCCAAGTGCACACAGAACATTCTCCAGGATAGATCACATCTTGGGTCACAAATCAAGCCTCAGTAAATTTAAGAAAATTGAAATCATATCAAGCATCTTTTCTGACCACAACGCTATGAGATTAGAAATCAATTACAGGGTTTCCCTGATGAAGCAGTGGTTGAGAATCTGCCTGCCATTGCAGGGGACAAGGGTTCGAGCCCTGGTTTGGGAAGATCCCACATGCCGCTGAGCAACTAGGCCCATGAGCCACAACTACTGAGCCTGAGCATCTGGAGCTTGTGCTCCGCAACAAGAGAGGCCGCGACAGTGAGAGGCCTGCACACCGCGATGAAGAGTGGCCCCTGCTTGCCGCAACTACAGAAAGTCCTTGCACAGAAACGAACACCCAGCACAGCCAAAAGTAAATAAATAAAAAATAAAAATAAAGGAATTCCTTTAAAAAAAAAAAAAAGAAATGAATTACAGGGAAAAAAACGTGAAAAGCACAAACACATGGAGGTAAACAATATGTTACTAAATAACCAAGAGATCACTGAAGAAATCAAAGAGGAATCAAAAAATATCTAGAGACAAATGACAATGAAAACATGACGATCAAAACCTATGGGATGCAGCAAAAGCAGTTCTAAGAGGGAAGTTTATAGCTATACAAGCCTACCTCAAGAAACAAGAAAAATCTCAAATAAACAATCTAAACTTACACCTAAAGGAATTAGAGAAAGAAGAACAAACAAAAGCCAAAGTTAGCAGAAGGAAAGAAATCATAAAGATCAGAGCAGATATAAATGAAATACAAACAAAGAAAACAATAGCAAAGATCAATAAAACTAAAAGCTGGTTCTTTGAGAAAATAAACAAAATTGATAAACCATTAGGCAGACTCATCAAGAAAAAGAGGGAGAGGACTCAAATCAATAAAATTAGAAATGAAAGAGGAGAAGTTACAAGAGACACCACAGCGCAGAAATACAAAGCATCCTAAGAGACTACTACAAGCAACTCTATGCCAATAAAATGGACCACATGGAAGAAATGGGCAAATCCTTAGAAAGGTATAACCTTCCAAGACTGAACCAGGAAGAAATAGAAAATATGAACAGACCAATCACAAGAAATGAAATTGAAACTGTGATTAAAAATCTTCCAACAAGGGCTTCCCTGGTGGCGCAGTGGTTGAGAATCTGCCTGCTAATGCAGGGGAAACGGGTTCGAGCCCTGGTCTGGGAAGATCCCACATGCCGCGGAGCAACTGGGCCCGTGAGCCACAGCTACTGAGCCTGCGCGTCTGGAGCCTGTGCTCCGCAACAAGAGAGGCCGCGATAGTGAGAGGCCTGCGCACCGCGATGAAGAGAGGCCCCCGCTTGCCGCAAATAGAGAAAGCCCTTGCACAGAAACGAAGACCCAACACAGCCATAAATAAATAAATTAATTAATTAATTTAAAAAAAAATCTTCCAACAAACAAAAGTCCAGGACCAGAAGGCTTCAGAGGTGAATTCTATCAAACATTTAGAGAAGAGCTAACACCCATCCTTCTCAAACTCTTCCAAAAAATTGCAGAGGAAAGAACACTCCCAAACTCATTCTATGAAGCCACCATCACCCTGATACCAAAACCAGAGACAGATATGACAAAAAAAGAAAATTACAGACCAATATCTCTGATGAATATATGCAAAAATCCTCAACAAAATACTAGCAAACAGAATTCAACAACACATTAAAAGGATCATATACCATGATCAAGTGGGATTTATACCAGGGATGCAAGGATTCTTCAGTATATGCAAATCCATCAATATGATACACCATATTAACAAAGTGAAGACTAACAACCATATGATCATCTCAATAGATGCAGAAAAAGCTTTTGACAAAATTCAACACCCATTAACGATAAAAACTCTCCAGAAAGTGGGCATAGAGGGAACCTACCTCAACATAATAAAGGCCATATACGACAATCCCACAGCAAATATCATTGTCAATGGTGAAAAACTGAAACCATTTCTTTAAGATCAGGAACAAGACAAGGATGTCCACTCTCACCACTATTATTCAACATAGCTTTGGAAGTCCTAGCCACGGCAATCAGAGAAGAAAAAGAAATAAAAGGAATACAAAATGGAAAAGAAGAAGTAAAACTGTCACTGTTTGCAGATGACATGATACTATACATAGAGAATCCTAAAGATGCCACCAGAAAATTATGAGAGCTAATCAATGAATTGGTAAGGTTGCAGGATACAAAATTAATGCACAGAAATCTCTTGCATTCCTATACACTAATGATGAAAATTCTGAAAGAGAAATTAAGGAAACACTCCCATTTACCATTGCAACAAAAAAGAATAAAATATCTAGGAATAAACCTACCTAGGGAGACAAAAGACCTGTATGCAGAAAACTATAAGACACTGATGAAAGGAATTAAAGATTATACAAACAGATGGAGAGATATACCATGTTCTTGGATTGGAAGAATCAATATTGTGAGAATGACTATACTACCCAAAGCAATCTACAGATTCAATGCAATCCGTATCAAATTACCAGTGGCATTTTTTACAGAACTAGAACAAAAAATCTTAAAATTTGTATGGAGACACAAAAGACACCAAATAGCCAAAGCAGTCTTGAGGGAAAAAAATGGAGCTGGAGGAAGCAGACTCCCTGATTTCAGACTATACTACAAAGCTACAGTAATCAAGACAATATGGTACTGGCACAGAAACAGAAACATAGATCAATGGAACAAGATAGAAAGCCCAGAGATAAACCCAAGCACCTATGGTCAACTAATCTATGACAAAGGAGGCAAGGGTATACGATGGAGAAAAGACAGCCTCTTCAATAAGTGGTGCTGGGAAAACTGGACAGCTACATGTAAAAGAATGAAATTAGAACACTCCCTAACACCATACACAAAAATAAACTCAAAATGGATTAGAGACCTAAATTTAAGACCAGACACTATAAAACTCTTAGAGGGAAACATAGGAAGAACACTCTTTGACATAAATCACAGCAAGATCTTTTTTGATCCACCTCCTAGAGTAATGGAAATAAAAACAAAAATAAACAAATGGGACCTAATGAAACTTCAAAGCTTTTGCACAGCAAAGGAAACCATAAACAAGATGAAAGACAACCCTCAGAATGGGAGAAAATATTTGCAAACGAATCAACAGACAAAGGATTAATCTCCAAAATGTATAAACAGCTCATGCAGCTCAATATGAAAAAAACAAACAACCCAAAACAAAAATGGGCAGAAGACCTAAATAGACATTTCTCCAAAGAAGATATACAGATGGCCAAGAAGCACATGAAAAGCTGCTCAACATCACTAATTATTAGAGAAATGCAAATCAAAACTACAATGAGGTACCACCTCACACCAGTTAGAAGGGGTATCATCAGAAAATCTACAAACAACAAATGCTGGAGAGGGTGTGGAGAAAAGGGAACCCTCTTGCACTGTTGGTGGGAATGTTAATTGATACAGCCACTATGGAGAACAGTATGGAGGTTCCTTAAAAAACTAAAAATAGAATTACCATATGACCCAGCAATCCCACTACTGGGCATATACCCTGAGAAAACCATAATTCAAAAAGACACATGCATCCCAATGTTCATTGCAGCACTATTTACAATGGCTAGGTCATGGAAGCAACCTAAATGCCCATCGACAGATGAATGGATAAAGAAGATATGGTACATATATACAATGGTATATTAATCAGCCATAAAAAGGGACGAAATTGGGTCATTTGTTGAGACGTGGATGGATCTAGAGACTGTCATACAGAGTGAAGTAAGTCAGAAAGAGAAAAACAAATATCGTATATTAATGCATGTATGTGGAACCTAGAAAAATGGTACAGATAAACCGGTTTGTAGGGTAGAAGTTGAAACTCAGATGTAGAGAACAAATGTATGGATACCAAGGGGGGAAATTGGCAGGGTGGTGGGGGTGGTGGTGTGATGAATTGGGAGATTGGGATTGACATGTATACACTGATGTGTATAAAATGGATGACTAATAAGAACCTGCTGTATAAATAAATAAATAAAATAAAATCCCAAAATTAAAAAAAAATGTGCCTTTTATAGAATCGGGCACAAAGAAGATATTTAATAGATTGGTAGATGTTGTTTTTGTGGGGAAAAAAAGACACACATTCTTAAATCCGCGTTTTCCACTAGTTATCAACCTTTCCCTGCTCCCCTTCCAGCAATTTCCCATGCCATGGTGTATCTTCACTGTTTTTAGTTCTTCTAATATTTTTCTCTTAAACCCAAAGCAATTATGTTTTTTCCTTCAAGACTCCACTGAAACAGTGTTTTCAAAATCCCCAATGTCCTTATTGTCAAAAACAGCTTTGCCAAGGTCACCAATGTCTTTTACTTTGCTAAAAATATTGATTAGTTCTCAAACTTCCAGTAACTTGAGTTACAGGAACATTTGACATACTCCTTCCATCTTGATATACTTTTCTTCTTTTCGCCTTTAAGTGCTTATAGCTATCAAAGTTACAGATGGCACAACTACAAGGGGGAGCTGTTTATCATTTAGTCATTGTATATTTACATACTTCTTATTTCCTTTTTTGAGCAGATGGCAGTAGGTGCCACAATAAAGATTGTTTTCTGATGTCCCCCCAAAATGGCCATTTGTGTTCGCTGAAGCAAGAGACCTTACCTTCTTGATATTCCTCCTTCCTCACAGGCTACTACTCCTCAGTCTCCTCTGAGAGTTTCTTCTCTTTTCTCCAATCTGTTAATGTCGGATTATTCTAGGGCTTACTCTAGTCTCTTTTGTGCTTATATTACGACTTTAAACACTATATGACAGAGATTACTATGCTTATATCTGCAGCCCAAACTTCTCTTTTAAATTCCAAACATTTATACACAACTGCCTACTATATTTCCAATTGTGTATCTATTTTAACACAGTTGATCATTAAACAACATGGGTTTGAACTGAGCAGGTCCACTTATACACAGACTTTTTTTCAATAAATATGTACCATGCAATCCGTGGTGGATTGAATCTGAGAATTCAAAACTGCAGATAAGTTTATAGGGCAGACGATCAAGTTATGCATGGATTTTTGACACCACAGGTATCAGTGCCCCATCAACCATCATTCAAGGGTCAACTGTCTATATGTCCAATGTAACAGGCTTAACATTAAACTCCTGGGCTTTTCCACCACCCTGACTTGATTCCCCTAGTCTTCCCAACCACAGCTGATGATAGCAACTCCAACTCAGGCCAAAAATGTCCTGTCAACTTTCACTCATTTATTTTTGTTCACTCATGCCACAAGCAACTCATGAGGAAATATCCAGAATCCACTGTTCTTCCCTTCACCTTTATTTATCAACTTACTACCTGGTACAAGCCCCCATTATCTCTTATCTAGATTTGATTATCTTCTAACTAATCTCCCTGTTTCCCTCCCTTGATTTCTAAAGTCTGTTCTCAGCCAAGAAACCAGAGGGATTAAACTAGATATCTATCTTCTGCTCAAAACTCTCCCTGGCTCCCCATCTCACTAAAGTAAAATAGAAGAAAATCCTTATAATGGTCTCTGCTAGGTCCACATAATCTGACACTCCATTTCCTTTCCAACATCCGTGAAGGCCCTCATCCTTTTTTGTTCCACTCCAGCTGCTGGCTTGCTTGCTTGCTTGCTGTACAATCGGGGACATTGTACAGGTAGTTCCTCCTGACTAGGACATTCTTTGCCCAAATATCTGCATAGCTAACTACCTTTGTAGGAGCCAGGGGTGGTGGAAAAGCTAGAATATTGCTTTTTCAATAAAAATCAGGATATAGTAAGTATAATTTCAGTCAAAGTAGAAATTTCCCTCATGCACCTTTTCTGATAATCCCCCACGCCAGAGGTAACTGCTGTTCTAACTTTTGTCATCATAGTGAAACCAAGTGGGGCCCTGTGGGGCGCCCAAGCACAGAGGCCCTTTTGTCCCTCTTTTCTTGTAGGCCATACTCCAGCCTCCATGACCTTCCCTGAGTTCCAAAGGGCAGATTCAAACAGTTGCTAAACAGGGGAGGAGTAGCCAAGAAACCACCTAAGGCAAGATTAAAGGGACCAGAGAAGCTCCTCAAGATTAGGAGGAGATGAGATTAAGAAGTGCAAGTCCTGCTCACACCCTAATCTTGTCAGAGACCCCACCCTGAACCACTATTACAGAACCCTTCATCAAACCCTCCCAGGTTGGGACACAGTTTTTCAAGGCAGGAGCCCCCTGTGTCCCCCTTTGCCTGGCAAAGCAATAAAGCTATCCTTTTCTACTTCACCCAAAACTCTGTCTCTGAGATTCAATTCGGCACCCGTGTAGAGAAGCGGAGTTTTCGGTAACAGTAGATTACCTTTATTTCTTAATATCATATAAATGAAATTTAAGTAGAAACTCTTTGTCTTGGCTTCTTTTTCCTCATTTATGTAATTACTTTGTATCAATAGTTTGTATCTTTATATTGCTGGTTATTATTCCATTCTATGAATATATCAACATTTATTAATTTTTCTTCTTTAAAGGAGCGTTTGGGTTGTTTTCAGTTTTTGATTATGTATACAATGATGGTAACATTCTTATATAAGTCATTTTGATGACATATCCTTTCTCTTTTTAAGTACCTGAGGGTCATAGGGTACATATGTTTAATTTTATAGGTAAACACCAACCAGTTTTCCAAAGTTGTTGTATCACTATACACATCCTTTAAGAAAGTCTGAGAAACTCCCTTACTACTCATGTTTACCAGGACCTGGGACTGTTAGCTTTTTTTTTTTTAATGTTAGCCTTAGTAAAGTTTTGAAATTTTATTTCATTGTCATTTTAATTTGTATCACCTGATGATTAATTATGTTCACAGATGTTGTTTGTTTATTGGGCATTTGTATATATCCTTTATTGTTGCATCAGTTCAAGCATTTTTCCCCTTTCTGTTGGAATATGTAGGCCCTCCATTCTTACTATGCGAGTCCAACAATGAGACATTTTAGCATAGAAATCGATTTGAGTCACAATTTGAAAGGAAGTTAAGAATGCTTTAAAAGTTTTCCTGGACTTTCAACCCTACTCTTAATTGAATATGCTTCAAAATGCCTTAAATTTTCACATTAAAATGGAAGGATATTTCACTCTACTTTTGAGGATGAACGGGAGCAGAATACATCACCACAAAATATATGTCTTTGGCATAAGGATTATCTTTAGCTGATTATTTTTAAGAAACAGCAGGCATAGGAGAATCTCTAAAAACCAAGTAGAAGTTACCCTTCTGAAAGTGACATTTTACATTTATAAGGGAAATCTCCATTTATAAGGTTCTCTCTCTCTCATACTAGGAAGAGGGTCATGGCTAAATCTCTAGAAACTCTCATCAATGGAGAAGGCAACCAACTTAAATCTGCATAACAACTATATCTTTGTTTACAGTGCTTTGCCAGGTAACCTCCCGTAACTGGCTTCCCTCCTCTTCAACAGCGTCTTTTGTGTTTTGTTGGTGATGGTATTCAAGGTGGTGGTGTGGGCCATTTTGGGGAGTTACTCAGTTTTCTTGGGAATTTCCCATGTATACAGAAAGTACCCATGTTATTAAACTTTTCTTTGTTTTTCTCCTATTAATGCTTTTTTTTAGAATGGGGGGGTGGGTCTTAGCCAAAAACCTAGGGTAGAGGGAAAATTATTTTTCCTCCCCTACAAAGATTATTTCAATTTAAGAAGCTATGAGATACACTGGCAATTATAGGCAACCAATGCAAAGACTTTCTTATCACCCCGAAAGAACTTTGACCATCAATTTACTTCCAGGTGTATCTAAAAGTGGGGACCACAGATTATAAATGTGTTAACCGTTGAACCTTAGCAAAATTTTGGAGTAACATTGGGAACATTATTACTACGAAATTTAATATAATCTAGAGGTACTGGCATATAAAAGTTACTATCTTTATATATAGATTATCACCCTGTCAGAGAGGAAGAAATTTTCCTCTATCCTTCTAGGTTCTTCTGGCTGGTCTAAGAATTAAATTGACACGAGACAGATTAACAGGAGAAAAATCAAACAAAAGTTTAATAAAGTGTACACATGGGAGAGACCCAGGAAAACTGCATAACTCACCAAAATGGCTGAGACCTTAACCTTAAATGCTGTCTTCAGCTAAAGACAAAAGAGGGTGTTGTGGGTAGTGGTTTGGGACTTCAGAGGAAGGCAATCCACATGAAGATGGAAAAGCAAATGTTTGGTAAACAAGTGTTTGCTGGGCCAGGCAGACAATGGGACACAGGGAGGAATTTTAACAAACTTTGTTAGCTTCCTCCCTGCCTACCATAGCTAGTTTATATTATAGTTATCTATGGTGATAGTTCCCTTCCTGGAATACGTCCTCTATTTACATTCTTTTAGGCAGGGGTAAGGTCAAACTTTCTTTCTGAGTCTTTTGGGCTTGGATTGTTTTCAGCTTGAAATAAAACACATGCCAAAGAGACATTTTGGGGTGGCAAGTTTTGCTCCCCTACAACCCCTATACACAAAAGCATTTACTGTTCTTGCCAGATGCATAGCTCAGAAATGAGCATAGTCCAAGATGCATAGCTTAAGAATGAGAAAAAATATTATCTTTTAATGTAAGCTAAAACAGATAATATGTAACAATGTCTACTATAACATAATTATTTTATTTTTGAGTTGGTTTAATGGTTGGCCGATTACTTACTGATAATATTCATAAGCATTTTCCCAATTATTTAGTAAGGGAAATGTTTACTGAGATCTTAACGGCTGAAAGTGACTCCTTGAAAATTTGCAACTACCTACTTTACATTTTCTCAGCTGTCAATTGCTGTACAAACAAACGACGTGGGATTTAAGCATTAATTTTTTTAAAGCATTTATGAGCTTATTTGGCACTTATTTGGAATTACTCAGTATAACTCTATTTCCTAAGAATTGCCAAAATATATAGAGTATTCTCATTTCAAGGTATTTTTCTATCTCATAAGCTGTTTCATTCTGAGAAGACAAATACACTAGTTGAAAAATGGTACAGATAGAATAAAAGAAGGCAAAAGTTTGCAACTTGATGAATTAAATGTGAACAATCTGCCCATTTGAACTGCTAACCACATAGGTAAACAATTTTAAAAATAAAATAAGAAAAATAAGAATAAATAATCTGAAAACAGAACCTTTACCTAAACTCTTTCTGAAGGCTGATAGTATCATCAGGGAAAAAGAAAGAATAGAAAAAGGGAAGAGGAAGTGGCTGGAGAAGTATAGAGAGAAGGCTATGATCTGCATAGTGACCTTTACTTCCAGATGCTAAATCATAGCCAAAATGCTCCTGGTAAATGATTAGTTTTGCCTCAGTATTGAGAGTTATTTTTTTCATACATTAAACTTAAGTTCAATTGACCTTGTGAATTTTTTTTTTTCATTTTTACTTTTATTTTTTTTTGGCTGCATTGGGTCTTTGTTGCTGCGCATGAGCTTTCTCTAGTTGCGGCCAGTGGGGGCTACTCTTTCTTTCTTTCTTTCTTTCTTTCTTTCATTCATTCATTCATTCATTCATTTATTTATTTATTTATGGCTGTGTTGGGTCTTCATTTCTGTGCGAGGGCTTTCTCTAGTTGTGGCAAGCGGGGGCCACTCTTCATCACGGTGCGCAGGCCTCTCAATATCGTGGCCTCTCTTGTTGCAGAGCACAGGCTCCAGACGTGCAGGCTCAGTAATTGTGGCTCACAGGCCTAGTTGCTCCACGGCATGTGGGATCTTCCCAGACCAGGGCTCGAACCCGTTTCCCCTGCATTAGCAGGCAGATTCTCAACCACTGCGCCACCAGGGAAGCCCAGGGGCTACTCTTCATTGCGGTGCACAGGCTTCTCATTGCAGTGGCTTCTCTTGCTGCGGAGCATGGGCTCTAGGCACGCGGGCTTCAGTAGCTGTGACTCACGGGCTCTAGAGCGCAGGCTCAGTAGTTGTGGCGCATTGGCTTAGCTGCTCCGTGGCATGGCGGATCTTCCCGGACCAGGGATTGAACCCGTGTCCCCGGCACTGGCAGGTGGATTCTTAACCACTGCACCACCAGGGAAGTCCTGACCTTGTGAATTTTAACCCAACTTTTATTTTTAACCTCCCTCTCACCTAAAAAATCTATCACCCTTTCCAGACTTTTTCTATACAAGAAAAAATACTAAAGAATTGAATTTTCTAGGTGATTTGCTCTATGTGGCTAATCTACCCAGTCTCGGAATTAGGCTCAGGACCAACTGCTCTAAGATGGAGTAATTCATATTAGATCCTCCTCACACTATAAGCAACTATACAGCTGGATGATATAAATGACAAAAATAAAATTAAAAAACTCTTTACTGATATCAAACAGTTGATAACATAGTACTAGAATTATTGAAAGAAAGGTAGTATACAAAATAAACTTCACATTTACGCTAAGTTTTCCCCGAGGACATTTTTCGAACAAGTAGGTATGGGGTATGAAGCAGTAAGGGACAGTCTCACTAGATGGAGGAAATACAAATTGGAGTTCAGGGATGCTAAGACGGGCAAAGATGGTAGTGATGTAAGTTATTAAAGTAGGGGGGACCACACAGAAAGATTCCCCCAAATTCTGTGCATGGTTTACCTTGGGATCTTGGTTAAAACATAAGCTATACAGGCAGAGAACGGATTCTGAGGAAACAGCTGTGGGAAGACTCAGAGCGAAACCGATTTCAAAGGTAGCACACATAATATGGATTATGCTGACCATAATGTCATTCAACTGAAAATCAATTACAAGACAATACCTGGAAAATACACAAACACTTGGAAATCAAGCAATACTTTTGTAAGCAATCTGTAGGTCTGCAATAAAGAAGCAAAAAATATGCAGAGAATGACATGAAATAATAATTTTAAAAAGATATCAAGATTCATGGAATACAGTTAAAGCAGTGTGTAGAAGGAAAAATATAGCTTTGAATGCATAAATTTAAAAAGAAAAATATTTTAAAATGAATAACCCATATTACCACCTCAAAAGCTATAAAAACAGAAAATTATTCCCCTAAAATAGACATCCAAAAGGAAATAATAAAGGAATAAGAAGAAATCAAGAGAAAAATGACATAGCAAACATAAAAGTTGTTTTATTGAAAAGATTAATAAAATCGGTAAATTTCTAGCAAGACTGATCAAGAGAAAAGAGAAATAACCAATATCCAGAAAGAGGAAACTTCACAACATCTCACGAAGATATTATGATGTGAAGGAAGACTGTGAATCATTGTAAACCAATAAATTTGACAACATAAAGAAAATGTATAAATTCTTTGAAATACACCATTTTATGAAATAAAACGTAAAACACAAGAAACTGTCTGGAGTGGCCTCATCTCTTAAAGAAATTGACTCTGGAATTACAAACTCTACACAAACTGAACTCTAGCACCAGATAGTTTCACTGGTGAGTTCTGTCCAACATTTAGTAATGTAATAGAAACAAGCTTACTCAGACTCTTTTAGAAAACAGAGAAGGAAGAAATATTTTCTGAGGCCAACAGAGCAATGATATCAAAACTGGCTACAATATTTCAAGAAAAGAAAATTACAGATCGATATTCTCAGACACTTAGACACAGAACTCTTAAATTCAATATTAGAAAATTAAATCCAGGATGACATAAAACTGATAAAACCTTAGGACCAAGTGGGTTTTATCTCACTACTATAACTGAACATTGAATTTAGTAACGTTGCAGCACATATGAAAAATATACAAAATCAACTGTTTATATATATTATTAATTAGAAAATGCAATAAAACATAATACTACTGGAAATCACATAATTTATGAAATCCAAGAAATAAGTTTAACAAAGGTTGTGCAAGGATTGATCAGAAAAAAAAGCTGATACTATTTTAATGTTATCAAGGTCTATGCTTAAATGTTACATCCTTGTCTTCACTGTTTCCCTCATTTTACTCTACTTGATAAGCTAATTTATATAATTATTTATTATTGTATATAAGTGTGTGTATATAATTATAGGTGTGTATATAATTATATGTTAGAATTTATAAAGTCAAGGATATTTTAGTTTTTAAAGGTAGAAATCTAATTCCTAATAGTTTAAGAACAGAGGGACTTTATTGATCCATTGCTTCATGTAACTGGAAAGTTCAGGGATTGTAATGTTTCTTTTGTTAGATCTAAGTGTTTAAACGAGGTCTCTCTGACACTCTCTCAACAAAGACTATCTTTCTATCCCTCAGTCTTTTAGCTTTACTTTCCTTACTGTCTCTCACCGAAGAGAGTTTTCTTTCATACATTTTGGAGAATTTCCACTTGTTTTCAGAATCTCAATGTTCAAAATTCATGGGCAGAATTTTGATGACAGCAATAAGATGACTCAACTCCAAATGCTTTCTGTCCTGGTATCTTGGTTTAAGGTTCATTAAATATATATGAAGCTCTATCACGTGAGAAAGAGATGCAGGTCCAATGGCTATAACATTTTTATGCATTTTTTTCAGGGATTAATCCCCAGTACTTAGCACAGTTCTTGACAAAAGTTATTGGTTACTCTTTGCTAAATGATTACAGGTGAATCCCAGATGTATTTCACTTATTCCTTAGTCATTGTTAAATTGCTTTCCTCACCTTTAGACTGTTCTTAATAGAAAAATATCAAAATCAGGACATATTCTAATTTTTCATTACTGTGGTCTTTAAGTTGTAAATAAAGTTCATAAAATCAGAAAGAGATGGATCATTTAATGCATTAAGAAAATGAATAATAAATTCTTGTCTTATTAATTCACATTAATAGGCCTCTCCACTAAATATCTGCTCTGTAACTCAGGTCTAAAATGTCCTACTGAGACTTCCCTGGCGGTCCAGGGGTTAAGACTTTGCCTTCCAGTGCAGGGGGTGCAGGTTCGATCCCTGGTCAGGGAGCTAGGATCCCGCATGCCTCGCGGCCATAAAACAGAAGCAATATTGTAACAAATTCAATAAAGACTTTAAAAAAATTGTCCACATCAAAAAAATCTTTTAAAAAAGAAATAATAAAATAAAATAAAATGTCCTACTCACACTATACCCTTTCTCCATCTTATTTGTATTTAGTGAATTAGTTAAAAATCTACACCCTTGATTTAACTTTCCTTAGATCCCTACCACTGCACTTCCTTATCTCCTTTGGTGCCCACAGCACATTGTATATGCCACTGATGGTATATACCCACTCTGTTGTACATATTGCATCTCTCCCTCATGAGAGGAAAATCCGTGTCATCATTTAAGGAGTCATTTGTTTCAAGTTACTTCAACAGCTAAGAGTTCTTCAGCATGTACTATGTGTCAGGTATCATGCTAAGTAATAGGAATGTAAAGATACATGATCATCCACTAAGGAAGCTCTTAGGCTACACGTTACACTCGTCATTTAATATCCAGCATTCCTTACACTCGTCATTTAATATCCAGCATTCCTTGCTCACGGTTAGCTTTCATTTCAGACTAAAACATTTTAAAATGTTGGCCCCTAATTCTTACTTCTTTACCAGGGTTCTTCTTTTATCTTTACTTATTTTCCCCTAGTATAATTTTTGGCCTTCCGGACAGTCTTTTATTCAACTAGAATTTAAAAAAGAAAAGAGCCAAGAAGCACCTATTACCTCTGTAGGTAAATCATCATTTTGAAAAGTAATTACATCCTCAGACTTTCATCATGTCACATCAGGGTTACAATAATAATAATTGTATAACCAATGCTCTTGTCTAAAGTTTTTTCCTCTTACAGTCTGTTTCTTATGATGCTTGTCAGATTAACATTAAAATTTGGCTAAAGCCATTGCCATTTTTCTCCTAAAAAAATGCCCCAGTTGTTCCTTCTTTCTGGAATGCTGTACATTTAGTTTCTACTTTTATAAATTCTAGCTCTTAACCCAACTCCTCTGTGCTCCTTCCCTTATAGATAGCACCAGCAAGACTCTTCCCTCTCTGAGGTCCTGTGGCCTGAAGAATCTTTTAGAGCAACTGGTTTGCACATTGCATATATTCTCACATATTATTTTGCTTGTCATAGCTTTTTAACTAGGTTGAATGTTTGTTGAGATCCATATTGTGATAAATTTCTATGTCAAGTAAATAAAGAACCTTCCAAAACTGATGTACTCAAGAAAAAGTAAGTGCTATCATTAATAATGATAGAAGTGGCCTAGAAAGGATTTAGCATTTTTATGATATTAAAACACATAGTTCCTAAACATATTTAATTTCATCTTATCTAGTTTCATCTTATCTAGTGTCTTAGATTTTAAGATGATAAAAAAAAAGTGTGTTTTAATTTTATAAAATATGATCCCACATGCATGTAATCATTAGGACAAAGAAAAATTAAATTGTGAAACCATGGATCAATAACTCTTCAGACAATAAAAACATGAAATGAAACAAAGTATATCATGGGTATTTCAAAATAGTAAATACTATTTTTTTTAGACAATTGAAATGAATATTTCAAATGAAAGGAAAATAAAAGACTACAGAGAATCATTATTTTCAGTTTTATGCTATATCCAATTAGGTGAAATTATCTAATTCATTAGAGAGAATAAACAATCAAGATTAAATTATAGCTTTAACTAAGTCTGTTATGAGGTAATGAGCCTTATATATGTGATATTCTTATTTTTGTAGAAAAAAATGAAACATTGTATGAAGGGAGGTTAGTATAGTACTTAATACACTTACATTGTGGTGGATTTTGATTTGAATCCTGGCCTTACCTCCTAATACATGTTTTTTTTTTTTTTTTTTTTTTTACACACACACACACTGTACATGTTTGATTATAAGGAAGTCATATATTCTGGCTGATTGTCAATTCTCTCACATATAATTTGGTATAGTAATATTTATCTCAGAAGGTTGTCATGAGATTTAAATAGTGCATAGTAAAGTGCTCATCATGGTGCCTGACACATATTAATAACCTAGAAATTGGAAGCTATCAATATTTACAGATACATTGCAACTTGAAATCTTCTCCTAAAGCACTTATTTCTGTAACAACAGGGAGGTCCTGCTCCATTGTGAAATTTATTCTAACAATGCCCAGATTTGGGGAACCACATGAGCTGATATTAAAGGAGGTAAAAGCTGAGGGAGTTTCTGAAATTCAATAGCAGATTTGATGATTAAAGCTATAATCTTAATTATAAAAAAAAGATTATTAATACCCCCAATGATTTGTAGTTACCTTTGAGCACAGGATGTTGACTGGAAAGGAGCAAGAGACTAATTTCTGGAGGCATTTAGAATGGTTTGTTTCTTGATGTGGGGCCTATAACATGGTGTTGATCAGTTTGTGAAAATAAACTGAGCGATGCATGTGTGTTATGTTCATACTTACGTATGTACACTATACATAATCAAGTTTAAATTTCATTTATTTATTTTATTTATTTATTTTTATTTGTCATTCATTCAACAAATAATGTATTTATTTTGCAAATATGATAAAAGTGTTCAACTGTATATTGTGTCATTGAAAAACACAAATCCAATAATAGTTCATTTTTTTGAGTTGAATAACCATTTTTCAAAATCAATATTATACTTGCATTGATCAAGTGTATGTTCATTGAAATTGCAACAATGTATATTTAATAGTAATGGAGTGAATTTTTAAATTAGAGACTTATGTCCACTATAGAATATTAAATTTCAATGAGTATACATAGTATTTGTTAGAGAAATACGGTAAGGTTATCAATACAAGATATAAAAGCACTAAAAACATCACATTATGATTGAAAATCCATTATGATAGAAAATCCACAAAAGTAAGGTGGACATATTAGTTTGTAGATATAAATAGTGTATTTTAAAAGTTAGATTAATTATATAAAAACAAATGAAAAAAATTAAGACTTTGTAATTTTCAGACTAGGGCCTAATTTTCCAAAGTAGATTTTCTTTGGATAGGCCAGCTTATCAAATATGAGTATTTTATTTACTTCCTTTGGTAGTTATATACCCTTTGTCTTACTTGCAACAAAATCATTTATCTCAATTAATTCTATATTAAAAATCATAATTTAATTTGGGAGCTGATCATTACATTTCTATGACACTTCAGCTTTGCCTGCCTCCCAGGATTGAACCCTATGAAGGCAGGTTTTGAGAGTTTCCTAAAGTGGTAAATGTGCATCACATGCAGTGAGCTCTCTTCAACCATAAAAACCTGACATTATTTCCTTCCTGGCTATCAGGCATGCCCATCTTGTACAATAACTATGATTTTTCCCTACACACTTTAAACTGGGCTATGGTCTTATAATCCTTTTAATGTAATAATATGACATCCTAACAACAACAAAAACTTTGTAATTTGCCAGACTCTGACTTACTATTTACCCCTTATAAAAGAAGGTTCTCTTGAGTGCACAGAATTATTATGTAATACAAATTTAAAGCTAGTTCTCATAAAAAATGAAATGTCAGCTAATGAAGTTGGTAATGAAATTTGGAACTATCAAGTGTTTATACTTTTATAATAATTTGAATTAAATGACTTTGATGATTCTAACATGATTTAGGCATATTTATTCTCAACATGACTTACAGTCTTTACATGATTACTTTATTTTACCAACTAAACAGTTCTATTAGAATACATATAATTCATTCATTATGATTATAATGTAGTAAAAAGCTCTGAAATCATAACAGAAAACAAGGTTTATTTCTAAAACTAAAATGCACCCATGTAACTATATACCTAATAAGTATCTTCACTGTTTCCTATATTCCCTTACCTATTTACTTAAGACATTACATCATTTATTATTGTAACTGTCTTTTAATGTTTCCACTTACTCATTCAGACTGTGAGCTACTTGAGGAAAACTTCTGCATCTCATTCTTCTTTTACTTTCCAGTTTCTTTATTAGCGTCTGAGGCTAAGTTTAGTGCTCCTTAAATATTTTCTTTATGAAAACATGAATAAATGAATGAATGAAATATAAAATGTAAATTTTACCAAAGTCTCCTCTCTTCTCTGATTTGCTTATTGTTTTGGATATCATAAAGGCACAGTAGTCACCTTCTGCTAATCAATAATGTAATTTCATTTTTAAGAATCAAAGAAAAGGCTGACGTAAAATCAAAGCATCCTAGAACATATGCTGTTATCTCCAATTACTAATAAATTGTAAGATAATTTTAAGGAATTCTCCAAAATGTAATCCTGGCCTTTGAAAGAACAGAAACTGGTTTTATGCATAAGTATAGGTTACAGTCTACAAGAAATATTGTATTCATGAATTTCACACAATCATGAAATATAGGAAGGCATTAAGAGAATAATATGGAACTTTTTCATTTCTGGTTGAAAGGTGATTGGGACTACATTGCACATTAATAAAACTGATTTGATAATTGCTCAATCTACACTTGGTTTTGTAATGAATAGCCTGAGGATCAGGCTTAGAGTTCATTTATTTCAAGATTTGGAAACAAGGTCAAGAGAGATAAAAAGGCTTTATGAAGATCAGAGTCTTCTAAAAAAAGAGGCATTACATAAGCCTAGTCTTACTTCCTATTTTTTTTCTACTACACCATTCTTCACGTTTTATAACAAAATTCCTCCAGTCAAAAGGTTATGGTTTTAAAAAAAATTGTAAATTTTGTTCATGTAAAAAATACATACTGTAATGTGCAAAAAATGCACTAATCTTAAGTGTTCAAAAAAAATTTTTTTTCCTTTCAGTGAGGGAGGGTGAGAGTAAGCTCACAATGAGGGAGGGTGAGAGGGAGGGTGAGAGGGAGCCTGAGCGAGAGAGGATGAGAGGGAGTCTGAGTGATGGAGGGTGAGAGGGCGCCTGAGTGAGAGAGGATGAGAGGGAGTCTGAGTGGGGGGGGGGGGAAGAGAAATGAGTGAGGGAGGGTGTGACAGAGCCTGAGTGAGGTAGGGTGAGAGGAAGCCTGAGTGAGAGGGGATGAGAGGGAGCCTGAGTAAGGCAGGGTGAGAGGGAGCCTGAGTAAGGGAGGGTGAGAGGGAGTGTCAGTGAGAGAGGATGAGAGGGAGTCTGAGTGAGGGAGGGGGAGAGGGAGAACCAGTGAGGGAGGGTGAGAGCGAAGTCACAAAGAGGGTGGGTGAGAGGGAGCCTAAGTGAGAGAGGTTGCCAGGGAGCCTCAGTGAGAGAGGGAAAGACGAAGTCAGAGTGAGTTAGGGTGAGAGGGAGACTGAGTGAGGTAAGGAATGAGGGAGCCCGAGTGAATGAGGGTGACAGGGAGCCCGACTGAGTCAGGGTGAGAGGGAGCCTGAGTGACAGAGGGTGAGAGCTAGGAAACAATTGGTGAGAGTGAGAGGGAGCCTGTGTGAGGGTGAGAGGGAGCCTGAGTGAGAGTGAGAGGGAAACTGAGTGGGGGAAATGAGAGGGAGCTGACTGAGGGAGGGGAAGAGGGAGGCTAGGTGACTAAGGGTAAGAGGGAGCCTGACTGAGGGAGGGTGAGAGCGAGGTCACAATGAGGGAGGGTGAGAGGGAGCCTGAGTGAGGGAAGGTATGAGGGATACCGAGTGACGGAGGGTGACAGGAAACCCCAGTGAGTGAGGGTGAGAGGGAACTGAGTGTGCAAAGGCGAGAGGGATCTGAGGGAGGGAGGGTATCAGGAAGTCTAGGTGAGTGAAGGTGAAGGGGAGCCTGAGTGAGGGAGGGTGAGAGCGAGGTCACAGTAAAGTAGGGTGAGAATGAGATCACAATGAGGGAGGGAGGGAGGCAGCCTGAGGGAGAGTAGTTGTGAGGGAGCCTGAGAGAGGGAGGGTGAGTGGTAGAATAGGTGAGTGAGTGTGAGAGTGAACCCAAGTGACTGAAGGTGAGGGGGAGCCTGAGTGAGGGAGTGTAAGAGCGAGGTCACAGGGAAGGAGGGTGAGAGCGAGGTACAATGAGGGAGGGTGACAGGGAGGCTCAGTGAGACAGGTGGCCAGGGAGACTGAGTGAGGGAGAGTGAGAGGGATCTCGAGTGAGTTAGAATGCCAGGGAGCCGAAATGAGTCAGGGTGACAGGGAGTCTGAGTGAGGGAGTGTGAAAGGGAGCCTGAGTGACGGAGGGTATGAGGGAGCCTGAGTGAGGCAAGGTGTGAGGGAGATCCAGTGAGGGAGGCTTAAATGGATCCCGAGTGAGTGAGGGAGACAGAGAGCCCGAATGAGTCAGGGTGAGAAAGCAACTGAGTGAGGGAAGGTGAGAGAGAGCTGAGTGAGAGAGGGTTAGAGGGAGCCTAGGTGAGTGAGGGTGAGCGGGAGCCGCAGTGAGGGAGGGAGAGAGCGAGGTCAAAATGACTGAGGGTGAGAGGGAGCCTGAGTGAGAGAGGTTGCCAGGGAGCTTGAAATAGGGAGTGTATGAGGGAGACTGAGTGAGGAACTGTGTGAG
The DNA here is from genome assembly GCF_949987535.1 of Balaenoptera acutorostrata. Classification (NCBI taxonomy): domain Eukaryota; kingdom Metazoa; phylum Chordata; class Mammalia; order Artiodactyla; family Balaenopteridae; genus Balaenoptera; species Balaenoptera acutorostrata. The sequence continues at coordinate 45,331,795 of NC_080079.1, forward strand.
GGAGCCTGAATGAGGGAAGGTGAGAGGGCCTCTGAGTGATGGAGGGTGAGAGCAAGGTCACAATGAGGGAGAGTGAGAGGGAAGCTAAGTGAGACGGGTTGCCAGGGAGACGGAGTGAGGGCGGGAGAGAGGGAGTCTGAGTGAGGGACAGAGGGATTCCCACTTAGGGAGTGTGAGAGGGAGACTGAGTAAAGGAGGGTATGAGGGAGCCCCAGTGAGGGAGGGTGAGAGGGAGCCCGAGTGAGTGAGTGTGACAGGGAACCCGAATAAGTCACGGTGAGAGGGAGCCTGAGTGACAGGGGATGAGAGCGAGGTCACAGTGAGGGAGGGTGAAAGGTAGCCTGAGTGAGAGAGGTTCCCAAGGAGACTGAGTGAGAGTGGTTCCCAAGGAAACTGAGTGAGGGAGGGAGAGAGGGAGCCTGAGTGAGGGAGAGAGGCAAACTGGGGGAGGGAAGGTTAGAGAGACCTGAGTGAGGGAGGGTTACAGGGAGTCTAGGTGAGTGAATGTGAGGGGGAGCCTGATGGAGGGTGAGAGCGAGGTCACAGTGAAGGAGGGTGAGAGCGAGGTCACAATGAAGTGGGGGTGACAGGGAGTCTGAATGAGACAGGTTGCCTGGGAGACTGAGTGAGGGAGGGAGAGAGGGAGCCAGAGGGAGGGAGAGAGGGAGTCTGAGTGAGGGAGAGTGAAAGGGAGCCTGAGTGAGGGAGGGCACAATGAGGGAGGGTGGGATGGAGCTTGAGTGAGAGAGGTTCTGAGGGAGCCTGAGTGAGGGAGGGTGTGAGGGAGCCCCAGTGAGGCTGAGAGGGACCTGAGTCAGTGAGCGTGAGAGGGATCCCGAATGAGTGAGGGTGACAGGGAGCCGGAGTGAGTCAGTGTGAGAGGGAGCCTGAGTGATAGAGGGTGAGAGGGAGATCACAATGAGGGAGGGTGGGAGGCAGCCTGAGTGACAGTAGTCGTGAGGGAGCCTGAGAGACTGAGACTGAGAGGGAGCATAGGTGAGTGAGTATGAGAGGGAGCCCGAAGGCGTGCGTGTGAGGGAACCCCAGTGAGTGACGGTGAGATGGAGCCTGAGGGAGGGCGAGAGGGAACTGAGTGTGCGAAGGCGAGAGGGACCTGAGTGAGGGAGGGTATGAAGGAGCCTGAGTGAGGGAAGGTTTGAGGGAGACCCAATGAGGGAGGCTTATAGGGAGCCCAAGTGAGGTAGAGTGATAGTGATCCGGTGTGAGTGAGGGTGACAGGGAGCCTGACTGATGGACGGTGAGAGCTAGGGCGCAATGAGGGAGGGTGGGATGGAGCTTCAGTGAGAGAGTTTCTGAGGGAGCCTGGGTGAGGGAGGGTGTGAGGGAGCCCCAGTGAGGCTGAGAGGGAGCCGAGTGAGTGAGGGTGAGCGGGATCCCGAGTGAGTGAGAGCGAGATCACAATGACGGAGGGAAGGAGGCAGCCTGAGTGACAGCAGTTGTGAGGGAGCCTGAGAGAGGGAGGGTGAGTGAGTGTGAGAGTGAGTCCGAGTACGTGAGGGTGAGAGGGAACCCCAGGGAGTGAGGGTGAGAGGGAGCCTGAGTGATGGAGGGTGAGAGCGAGGTCACAATGAGGGAGGGTGAGAGCTAGATCAAAAAGAGGGAGGGTGAAAGGTAGCCTGACTGAGAGAGGTTGCCAGGGAGACTGAGTGAGAGTGGTTGCCAGGGAAACTGAGTGAGGAAGGGAGACAGGGAGCCTGAGTGAGGGAGGGTATGAGGGAGCCTGAGTGAGGGAGCGTGTGAGGGAGTCCCAGTGAGGGTGAGAGGGAGCCGAGTCAGTGAGCGTGAAAGGGATCCCGAATGAGTGAGGGTGACAGGGAGCCCGAGTGAGTCAGTGTGAGAGACAGCCTGAGTGATAGAGGGTGAGAGCGAGATCACAATGAGGGAGGGTGGGAGGCAGCCTGAGTGACAATAGTCGTGAGGGAGCCTGAGAGAGGGAGGGTGAGTGGTAGCATAGGTGAGTGAGTGTGAGAGTGAGTCCGAGTGTAAGGGTGAGAGGGAACCCCAGTGAGTGAGGGTGAGAGGGAACTGAGTGTGCAAAGGCGAGAGGGATCTGAGTGAGGGAGGGTGTCAGGGAGTCTAGGTGAGTGAAAGTGAAGGGGAGCCTGAGTGAGGGAGGGTGAGAGCGAGATCACAATGAGGGAGGGAAGGAGGGAGGCAGCCTGAGTGACAGTAGTTGTGAGGGAGCCTGAGAGAGGGAGGGAGAGTGGTAGCATAGGTGAGTGAGTGTGAGAGGGAACCCGAGTGAGTGAGGGTGAGAGGGACCTGAGTGAGGGAGGGTTCCAGGGAGTCTAGGTGAGTGAAGGTGAGGGGGAGCCTGAGTGAGGGAGGGTGTGAGGGAGCCCCAGTGAGGGTGAGAGGCAGCCGAGTCAGTGAGCTTGAGAGGGATCCCGAATGAGTGAGGGTGACACAGAGCCCGAGTGAGTCAGTGTGTGTGGGAGGCTGAGTGATGGATGGGGAGAGCGAGATCACAACGAGGGAGGGAGGGAGGCTGCCTGAGTGACAGTAGTTGTGAGGGAGCCTGAGAGAGGGCGGGTGAGTGGTAGCATAGGTGAGTGAGTGTGAGAGTGAGCCCGAGTGAGGGTGAAAGGGAACCCGAGTGAGTGAGGTTGAGAAGGAGTCTGAGTGAGAGATGGTGAGAGTGAGGTCACAATGAGGGAGTGTGGGAGAGATCCTGAGTGACAGAAGCTGTGAGGGAGCCTGAGAGAGGGAGGATGTGAGGGAGTCCAGGTGAGTGAGTGTGAGACGATGCCTGAGTGAGTGAGGGTGATAGGGAGCGCTAGTGAGAGAGGGTGAGAGCGATGTCACAATGAGGGAGGGTGGGAGAGAGCCTGAGTGACAGAAGTTGTGAGGGAGCCTGAGAGAGGGAAGGTGTAAGGGAGCATAGGTGAGTGAGGGTGAGGGGGAGCCAAAGTGACGGAGGGTGACAGGGAGCCCCAGGGAGGGAGGGTGAGATGGAACTCAAGTGAGTGAGGGTGAGAGGGACCTGAGTGAGGGAGAGTTAAAGGAAGTCTAGGTGAGTGAAGGTGAGGGGGAGCCTGAGTGAGGGAGAGTGAGACCGAGGTCACAGGGAAGGTGGGTGAGAGCGAGGTACAATGAGGGAGGGTGACAGGGAGCCTCAGTGAGACAGGTGGCCAGGGAGACTGAGTGAGGGAGAGTGAGGGGGATCTCGAGTGAGTTAGAATGCCAGGGAGCCGAAATGAGTCAGGGTGACAGGGAGTCTGAGTGAGGGAGTGTGAAAGGGAGCCTGAGTGAGGGAGGCTTAAATGGATCCCGAGTGAGTGAGGGAGACAGAGAGCCCAAATGAGTCAGGGTGAGAAAGCAACTGAGTGAGGGAAGGTGAGAGAGAGCTGAGTGAGAGAGGGTTAGAGGGAGCCTAGGTGAGTGAGGGTGAGCGGGAGCGGCAGTGAGGGAGGGAGAGAGCGAGGTCAAAATGACTGAGGGTGAGAGGGAGCCTGAGTGAGAGAGGTTGCCAGGGAGCTTGAAATAGGGAGTGCCTGAATGAGGGAAGGTGAGAGGGCCTCTGAGTGATGGAGGGTGAGAACAAGGTCACAATGAGGGAGAGTGAGAGGGAAGCTAAGTGAGACGGGTTGCCAGGGAGCCGGAGTGAGGGCGGGAGAGAGGGAGTCTGAGTGAGGGAGAGAGGGATTCCCACTTAGGGAGTGTGAGAGGGAGACTGAGTAAAGGAGGGTATGAGGGAGCCCCAGTGAGGGAGGGTGAGAGGAAGCCCGAGTGATGGAGGATGAGAGCGAGGTCACAATGAGGGAGGGTGAAAGGTAGCCTGAGTGAGAGAGGTTTCCAGGGAGACTGAGTGAGAGTGGTTCCCAGGGAAACTAAGTGAGGGAGGAAGAGAGGGAGCCTGAGTGAGGGAGAGAGGGAAACTGAGGGAGGGAAGGTTAGAGAGACCTGAGTGAGGGAGGGTTACAGGGAGTCTAGGTGAGTGAATGTGAGGGGGAGCCTGACTGAGGGTGAGAGCGAGGTCACAATGAAGTGGGGGTGACAGGGAGCCTGAATGAGACAGGTTGCCTGGGAGACTGAGTGAGGGAGGGAGAGAGGGAGCCTGAGGGAGGGAGAGAGGGAATCTGAGTGAGGGAGAGTAAAAGGGAGCCTGAGTGAGGGAGGGTATGAGGGAGCCTGAGTGAGGGAAGGTGTGAGGGAGACCCAATGAGGGAGTCTTATAGGGAGTCCAAGTGAGGGAGAGTGACATGGATCTCGAGTGGGTGAGGGTGATAGGGAGCCTGAGTGATGGAGGATGAGAGCTAGGGCACATTGAGGGAGGGTGGGATGGAGCTTGAGTGAGAGAGGTTCTGAGGGAGCCGGTGTGAGGGAGCCCCAGTGAGGCTGAGAGGGAGCCGAGTCAGTGAGCGTGAGAGGGATCCCGAATGAGTGAGGGTGACAGGGAGCCAGAGTGAGTCAGTGTGAGAGGGAGCCTGAGTGATAGAGGGTGAGAGCGAGATCACCATGAGGGAGGGTGGGAGGCAGCCTGAGTGACAGTAGTCGTGAGGGAGCCTGAGAGACTGAGGCTGAGAGGGAGCAAGGTGAGTGAGTATGAGAGGGAGCCCGAAGGCGTGAGGGTGAGGGAACCCCAGTGAGTGACGGTGAGATGGAGCCTGAGAGAGGGCGAGAGGGACCTGAGTGAGGGAGGGTATGAAAGAGCCTGAGTGAGGGAAGGTTTGAGGGAGACCCAATGAGGGAGGCTTATAGGGAGCCCAAGTGAGGTAGAGTGATAATGATCCCGAGTGAGTGAGGGTGAGCGGGATCCCGAGTGAGTGAGAGACAGATCACAATGACGGAGGGAAGGAGGCAGCCTGAGTGACAGTAGTTGTGAGGGAGCCTGAGAGAGGGAGGGTGAGTGAGTGTGAGAGTGATTCCGAGTGCGTGAGGGTGAGAGGGAACCCCAGTGAGTGAGGGTGAGAGGGAACCCCAGTGAGTGAGGGTGAGAGGGAACCCCAGTGAGTGAGGGTGAGAGGGAACCCGAATGAGTCAGGGTGAGAGGGAGCCTGAGTGATGGAGAGTGAGAGCGAGGTCAAAATGAGGGAGGGTGAGAGCGTGGTCACAAAGAGGGAGGGTGAAAGGTAGCCTGAGTGAGACAGGTTGCCAGGGAGACTGAGTGAGAGTGGTTACCAGGGAAACTGAGTGAGGAAGGGAGAGAGGGAACCTGAGTGAGTGAGAGACGGAGTCTGAGTGAGGGAGTGTGAAAGGGAGCCTGAGTGAGGGAGGCTATGAGGGAGCCTGAGTGAGGGAAAGTGTGAGGGAACCCAAGTGAGGGAGAGTGATAGGGATCCCGAGTGAGTGAGGGTGACAGGGAGCCTGAGTGATGGAGGATGAGAGCTAGGGCACAATGAGGGAGGGTGGGATGGAGACTGAGTGAGACATGTTCTGAGGGAGCCTGAGTGTGGGAGGGTGTGAGGGAGCCCCAGTGAGTGTGAGAGGAAGCCGAGTGAGTGAGGGTGAGAGGAATCCCGAGTGCCTGAGGGTGACAGGGAGCCCGAGTGAGTCAGTGTGTGTGGGAGCCTGAATGATGGAGGGTGAGAGCGAGATCACAATGAGGCAGGGAGGGAGGCAGCCTGAGTGACAGTAGTCGTGAGGGAGCCTGAGAGAGGGAGGGTGAGTGAGTGTGAGAGTGAGTCCGAGTGTGTGAGGGTGAGAGGGAACCCCAGTGAGGGAGGGTGAGAGGGAAGTGAGTGTGCAAAGGCGAGAGGGACCTGAGTGAGGGAGGGTGTCAGGGAGTCTAGGTGAGTGAAGGTGAAGGGGAGCCTGAGTGAGGGAGGGTGAGAGCGAGGTCACAGTAAAGGAGGGTGAGAGCGAGATCACAATGAGGGAGGGAGGGAGGCAGCCTGAGTGACAGTAGTTGTGAGGGAGCCTGAGAGAGGGAGGGTGAGCGGTAGAATAGGTGAGTGAGTGTGAGAGGGAACCCGAGTGAGTGAGGGTGAGAGGGAACCCGAGTGAGTGAGCGTGAGAGGGACCTGAGTGAGGGAGGGTTACAGGGAGTCTAGGTGAGTGAAGGTGAGGGAGGGTGTGAGGGAGCCCCAGTGAGGGTGAGAGGCAGCCGAGTCAGTGAGCGAGAGAGGGATCCCGAATGACTGAGGGTGACACAGAGCCCGAGTGAGTCAGTGTGTGTGGGAGCCTGAGTGATGGAGGGGGAGAGCGAGATCACAATGAGGGAGGGAGGGAGCCTGCCTGAGTGACAGTAGTTGTGAGGGAGCCTGAGAGAGGGCTGTTGAGTGGTAGCATAGGTGAGTGAGTGTGAGAGTGAGCCCGAGTGAGTGAGGGTGAGAGGGAACCCGAGTGAGTGAGGGTGAGAGGGAGCCTGAGTGAGGGATGGTGAGAGTGAGGTCACAATGAGGGAGGGTGGGAGAGATCCTGAGTGACAGAAGCTGTGAGGGAGCCTGAGAGAGGGAGGGTGTGAGGGAGTCCAGGTGACTGAATGTGAGACGATGCCTGAGTGAGTGAGGGTGAGAGGGAGCCCAAGAGAGAGAGGGTGAGAGCGATGTCACAATGAGGGAGGGTGGGAGGGACCCTGAGTGACAGAGGTTGCCAGGGAGCTTGAAATGCGGAGTGTATGAGGGAGCCTGAGTGAGGAACTGTGTGAGGGAGCCTAAATGAGGGAAGGTGAGAGGGCCCCTGAGTGATGGACGGTGAGAGCAAGGGCGGGAGAGAGGGAGTCTGAGTGAGGGAGAGAGGGATTCCCACTTAGGGAGTGTGAGAGGGAGACTGAGTAAGGGAGGGTATGAGGGAGCCCCAGTGATGGAGGATGAGAGCGAGGTCACAATGAGGGATGGTGAAAGGTAGCCTGAGTGAGAGAGGTTTCCAGGGAGACTGAGTGAGAGTGGTTCCCAGGGAAACTAAGTGAGAGAGGGAGAGAGGGAGCCTGAGTGAGGGAGAGAGGGAAACTGTGGGAGGGAAGGTTAGGGAGACCTGAGTGAGGGAGGGTTACAGGGAGTCTAGGTGAGTGAATGTGAGGGGGAGCCTGACTGAGGGTGAGAGCGAGGTCACAGTGAAGGAGGGTGAGAGCGAGGTCACAATGAAGTGGGGGTGACAGGGAGCCTGAGTGAGACAGGTTGCCTGGGAGACTGAGTGAGGGAGGGAGAGAGGGAGCCTGAGGGAGGGAGAGAGGGAGTCTGAGTGAGGGAGTGTGAAAGGGAGCCTGAGTGAGGGAGGGTATGATGGAGCCTGAGTGAGTGAGCCCCAGTGAGGGTGAGAGGGAGCCGAGTCAGTGAGCGTGAGAGGGATCCCGAATGAGTGAGGGTGACAGGGAGCCCGAGTGAGTCAGTGTGAGAGGGATCCTGAGTGATAGTGGGTGAGAGCGAGATCACAATGAGGGAGGGAGGGAGGCAGCCTGAGTGACAGTAGTCGTGAGGGAGCCTGAGAGAGGGAGGGTGAGTGGAAGCATAGGTGAGTGAGTGTGAGAGTGAGTCCGAGTGTGTGAGGATGAGGGGGAACCCCCGTGAGTGAGGGTGAGAGGGAAGTGAGTGTGCAAAGGCGAGAGGGACCTGAGTGAGGGAGGGTGTCAGGGAGTCTAGGTGAGTGAAGATGAGGGGGAGCCTGAGTGAGGGAGGGTGAGAGCGAGGTCACAGGGAGAGTGAGGGAGGGTGAGAGCGAGGTCACAGGGAAGGAGGGTGAGATCGAAGTACAATGAGGGAGGGTGACAGGGAGCCTCAGTAAGACAGGTGGCTATGGAGACTGAGTGAGGGAGAGTGAGAGGGATCTCGAGTGAGTTAGGATGCCAGGGAGCCGAAATGTGTCAGGGTGACAGGGAGCCTGAGTGATGTAGGGAGAGAGCGAGATCACAATGAGGGAGGAGAGGGAGCCCAAGTGAGTCAGTGTGAGAGGGAGCCTGAGTGACAGAGGGTGAGAGCGAGATCACAATGAGGGAGGGTGGGAGGCAGCCTGAGTGACAGTAGTCGTGAGGGAGACTGAGAGAGTGAGGGTGAAAGGGAGCATAGGTGAGTAAGTGTGAGACGGAGCCCGAAGGAGTGAGGGTGAGGGAGCTCAAAGGAGTGAGGGTGAGGGAACCCGAGTGAGTGACGGTGAGATGGAGCCTGAGTGAGGGCGAGAGGGACCTGAGTGCAGAAGGGTATGAAGGAGCCTGTGTGAGGGAAGGTTTGAGGGAGACCCAAAGAGGGAGGCTTATAGGGAGGCCAAGTGAGGTAGAGTGATAGGGATCCCTAGTGAGTGAGTGTGACAGGGAGCTTGACTGATGGACGGTGAGAGCTAGGGCACAATGAGGGAGGGTGGCATGGAGCTTGAGTGATAGCATTTCTGAGGGAGCCTGAGTAAGGGAGTGTGTGAAGGAGCCCCAGTGATGCTGAGAGGGAGACGAGTGAGTGAGGGTGAGCGGGATTCCGAGTGAGTGAGAGCGAGATCACAATGAGGGAGGGAGGGAGGCAGCCTCAGTGACAGTAGTTGTGAGGGAGCCTGAGAGAGGGAGGGTGAGTGGTAGCATAGGTGAGTGAGTGTGAGAGTGAACCCGAGTGAGTGAGTGTGAGAGTGAACCCGAGTGAGTGAGGGTGAGAAGGAGCTTGAGTGAGAGAGGATTAGAGGGAGTCTAGGTGAGTGAAGGAGAGGGGGAGCCTGAGTGAGGGAGGGTAAGAGCGAGGTCACAGGAGAGGAGGGTGAGAGCGAGGTACAATGAGGGAGGGTGACAGGGAGCCGGAGTGAGTCAGGTGGCCAGGGAGACTGAGTGAGGGAGAGTGAGAGGGATCTCGAGTGAGTTAGGATGTCAGGGAGCCGAAATGAGTCAGGGTGACAGGGAGTCTGAGTGAGGGAGTGTGAAAGGGAGCCTGAGTGAGGGAGGGTATGAGGGAGCCTGAGTGAGGGAAGGTGTGAGGGAGATCCAGTGAGGGAGGCTTAAAGGGATCCCAAGTGAGGGAGAGTGAGAGGGATCTCGAGTGAGTGAGGGTGACAGCCCGAATGAGTCAGGGTGAGAAAGCAACTGAGTGAGGGAAGGAGAGAGGGAGCTGAGTGAGGGAGGGTTAGAGGGAGCCTAGGTGAGTGAGGGTGAGCGGGAGCCGCAGTGAGGGAGGGAGAGAGAGAGGTCAAAATGACTGAGGGTGAGAGAGAGCCTGAGTGAGACACGTTGCCAGGGAGCTTGAAATAGGGAGTGTATGAGGGAGCCTGAGTGAGGAACTGTGTGAGGGAGCCTGAATGAGGGAAGGTGAGAGGGCCCCTGAGTAATGGAGGGTGAGAGCAAGGTCACAATGAGGGAGAGTGAGAGGGAAGCTAAGTGAGACGGGTTGCCAGGGAGACGGAGTGAGGGCGGGAGAGAGGGAGTCTGAGTGAGGGAGAGAAGGATTCCCACTTAGGGAGTGTGAGAGGGAGACTGAGTAAAGGAGGGTATGAGGGAGCCCCAGTGAGGGAGGGTGAGAGGGAGCCCGAGTGAGTGAGTGTGACAGGGAACCCGAATAAGTCACGGTGAGAGGGAGGTTCACAATGAGGTAGGGTGAAAGGTAGCCTGAGTGAGAGAGGTTCACAGGGAGACTGAGTGAGAGTGGTTCCCAGGGAAACTGAGTGAGGGAGGGAGAGAGGGAGCCTGAGTGAGGGAGAGAGGGAAGCTGAGGGAGGGAAGGTTAGAGAGACCTGAGTGAGGGAGGGTTACAGGGAGTCTAGGTGAGTGAATGTGAGGGGGAGCCTGAGTGAGGCAGGGTGAGAGCGAGGTCACAGTAAAGGAGGGTGAGAGCGAGATCACAATGAGGGAGGGAGGGAGGCAGCCTGAGTGACAGTAGTTGTGAGGGAGCCTGAGAGAGGGAGGGTGAGTGGTAGCATAGGTGAGTGAGGGTGAGAGGGAACCCGAGTAAGTGACGGTGAGAAGGAGTCTGAGTGAGAGATGGTGAGAGTGAGGTCACAATGAGGGAGTGTGGGAGAGATCCTGAGTGACAGAAGCTGTGAGGGAGCCTGAGAGAGGGAGGATGTGAGGGAGCCCAGGTGAGTGAGTGTGAGACGATGCCTGAGTGAGTGAGGGTGATAGGGAGCCCTAGTGAGAGAGGGTGAGAGCAATGTCACAATGAGGAAGGGTGGGAGGGAGCCTGAGTGACAGAAGTTGTGAGGGAGCCTGAGAGAGGGAAGGTGTAAGGGAGCATAGGTGAGTGAGGGTGAGGGGGAGCCAAAGTGACGGAGGGTGACAGGGAGCCCCAGGGAGGGAGGGTGAGATGGAACTCAAGTGAGTGAGGGTGAGAGGGACCTGAGTGAGAGAGGGTTACAGGCAGTCTAGGTGAGTGAGGTGAGGGGGAGCCTGAGTGAGGGAGGGTGAGAGTGAGGTCACAGGGAAGGAGGGTGAGAGCGAGGTACAATGAGGGAGGGTGACAGGGAGCCTCAGTGAGACAGGTGGCCAGGGAGACTGAGTGAGGGAGAGTGAGAGGGATCTCGAGTGAGTCAGAATGCCAGGGAGCCGAAATGAGTCAGGGTGACAGGGAGTCTGAGTGAGGGAGTGTGAAAGGGAGCCTGAGTGACGGAGGGTATGAGGGAGCCTGAGTGAGGCAAGGTCCAGTGAGGGAGGCTTAAATGGATCCCGAGTGAGTGAGGGAGACAGAGAGCCCGAATGAGTCAGGGTGAGAAAGCAACTGAGTGAGGGAAGGTGAGAGAGAGCTGAGTGAGAGAGGGTTAGAGGGAGCCTAGGTGAGTGAGGGTGAGCGGGAGCCGCAGTGAGGGAGGGAGAGAGCGAGGTCAAAATGACTGAGGGTGAGAGGGAGCCTGAGTGAGAGAGGTTGCCAGGGAGCTTGAAATAGGGAGTGTATGAGGGAGACTGAGTGAGGAACTGTGTGAGGGAGCCTGAATGAGGGAAGGTGAGAGGGCCTCTGAGTGATGGAGGGTGAGAGCAAGGTCACAATGAGGGAGAGTGAGAGGGAAGCTAAGTGAGACGGGTTGCCAGGGAGACGGAGTGAGGGCGGGAGAGAGGGAGTCTGAGTGAGGGACAGAGGGATTCCCACTTAGGGAGTGTGAGAGGGAGACTGAGTAAAGGAGGGTATGAGGGAGCCCCAGTGAGGGAGGGTGAGAGGGAGCCCGAGTGAGTGAGTGTGACAGGGAACCCGAATAAGTCACGGTGAGAGGGAGCCTGAGTGACAGGGGATGAGAGCGAGGTCACAATGAGGGAGGGTGAAAGGTAGCCTGAGTGAGAGAGGTTCCCAAGGAGACTGAGTGAGAGTGGTTCCCAAGGAAACTGAGTGAGGGAGGGAGAGAGGGAGCCTGAGTGAGGGAGAGAGGCAAACTGGGGGAGGGAAGGTTAGAGAGACCTGAGTGAGGGAGGGTTACAGGGAGTCTAGGTGAGTGAATGTGAGGGGGAGCCTGATGGAGGGTGAGAGCGAGGTCACAGTGAAGGAGGGTGAGAGCGAGGTCACAATGAAGTGGGGGTGACAGGGAGTCTGAATGAGACAGGTTGCCTGGGAGACTGAGTGAGGGAGGGAGAGAGGGAGCCAGAGGGAGGGAGAGAGGGAGTCTGAGTGAGGGAGAGTGAAAGGGAGCCTGAGTGAGGGAGGGCACAATGAGGGAGGGTGGGATGGAGCTTGAGTGAGAGAGGTTCTGAGGGAGCCTGAGTGAGGGAGGGTGTGAGGGAGCCCCAGTGAGACTGAGAGGGACCTGAGTCAGTGAGCGTGAGAGGGATCCCGAATGAGTGAGGGTGACAGGGAGCTGGAGTGAGTCAGTGTGAGAGGGAGCCTGAGTGATAGAGGGTGAGAGGGAGATCACAATGAGGGAGGGTGGGAGGCAGCCTGAGTGACAGTAGTCGTGAGGGAGCCTGAGAGACTGAGACTGAGAGGGAGCATAGGTGAGTGAGTATGAGAGGGAGCCCGAAGGCGTGCGTGTGAGGGAACCCCAGTGAGTGACGGTGAGATGGAGCCTGAGGGAGGGCGAGAGGGAACTGAGTGTGCGAAGGCGAGAGGGACCTGAGTGAGGGAGGGTATGAAGGAGCCTGAGTGAGGGAAGGTTTGAGGGAGACCCAATGAGGGAGGCTTATAGGGAGCCCAAGTGAGGTAGAGTGATAGTGATCCGGTGTGAGTGAGGGTGACAGGGAGCCTGACTGATGGACGGTGAGAGCTAGGGCGCAATGAGGGAGGGTGGGATGGAGCTTCAGTGAGAGAGTTTCTGAGGGAGCCTGGGTGAGGGAGGGTGTGAGGGAGCCCCAGTGAGGCTGAGAGGGAGCCGAGTGAGTGAGGGTGAGCGGGATCCCGAGTGAGTGAGAGCGAGATCACAATGACGGAGGGAAGGAGGCAGCCTGAGTGACAGAAGTTGTGAGGGAGCCTGAGAGAGGGAGGGTGAGTGAGTGTGAGAGTGAGTCCGAGTACGTGAGGGTGAGAGGGAACCCCAGGGAGTGAGGGTGAGAGGGAACCCGAATGAGTCAGGGTGAGAGGGAGCCTGAGTGATGGAGGGTGAGAGCGAGGTCACAATGAGGGAGGGTGAGAGCTAGATCAAAAAGAGGGAGGGTGAAAGGTAGCCTGACTGAGAGAGGTTGCCAGGGAGACTGACTGAGAGTGGTTGCCAGGGAAACTGAGTGAGGAAGGGAGACAGGGAGCCTGAGTCAGTAAGAGACGGAGTCTGAGTGAGGGAGTGTGAAAGGGAGCCTGAGTGAGGGAGGGTATGAGGGAGCCTGAGTGAGGGAGGGTGTGAGGGAGCCCCAGTGAGGGTGAGAGGGAGCCGAGTCAGTGAGCGTGAGAGGGATCGCGAATGAGTGAGGGTGACAGGGAGCCCGAGTGAGTCAGTGTGAGGGTATGAGGGAGCCTGAGTGAGGGAGGGTGTGAGGGAGCCCCAGTGAGGGTGAGAGGGAGCCGAGTCAGTGAGCGTGAGAGGGATCCCGAATGAGTGAGGGTGACAGGGAGCCCGAGTGAGTCAGTGTGAGAGACAGCCTGAGTGATAGAGGGTGAGAGCGAGATCACAATGAGGGAGGGTGGGAGGCAGCCTGAGTGACAATAGTCGTGAGGGAGCCTGAGAGAGGGAGGGTGAGTGGTAGCATAGGTGA